>NC_090445.1:369263355-369566011 GCF_031143425.1 Pleurodeles waltl
GTTTTAAACCAAAAATGTTTTTCTTCTCCTCAGATTGCCTTTTCGGTTCTGGTAGCCAATGTTCCCTCTAATTATTTTGGTTAGTGTGCAGCAATGAACTGTCTTTGTGCACACTATTCCGAGCTGTGTATGCAAACAAAACTTACCCTACGCTACTATGGAAGTATGTTTGCTACCTCTTCTAGGGTGATTGGGAGAAAGAACAATTTAATTTTTGTAACAAATTTTCTAAATGGTAAACTATATATTTTTAAGTATTATTTGAACTGTACTGTTTAAAGGCAAATAGATATTAGGGGAAGTTCATGAAATGGTGTGGTGCAGCTAATGCAATAATTCAGTTTTGGCAGTCCAACATAAGATCTAAAAGGAGTTTTACTAAAGCCAACATGCTCCTTTCCTAATTCACTGCAACTTGTCCCCCACCCAGGGTTTCCTATGTGGGTTCAGCTTCTCGTGACCTCTTCTCAGAGACCTAGCCCATAACCTAAGTCCAAATGGGAACACGAAAGTACTAGAATATCTGCTGAGCGCCCTTTTAAAGTGATCTTTGTTACCATAGAGTTTTTTGGTAAATGCATGTCATACCTGGATTTAGGTTGTGTCATTGGACATAATGTTTTTCTGGCCGTTGTACCTTTGGGAGGAAGGCAGGTTTGCTGGCTTCAGTCATTGAAGTCTAGCTTGAGAGCATTGTCTATGCAGACGGGGCCAGTGGGATAAGTTGGATGTCACAGTGGGAAAAGTGGTAAGAGTCCCTTTTTTGTATTTTTACAAATCACCCTCTACATCTAAGGGTGAGTTGGCATGCTGGAGGTGCTGCAAACAGCACTTGATTGGTAATCTATGTATAGTGCTCTTCACAGAAGAGCACGAGAAGCTGAACCCACATAGGAAAACCTTGGGTTGATGACACCTTCCTGAACTAATGTGAAGGGCATGCCTGTTTTTCGCCAAAGAGACAGTCAATCTGTGGTTGCACCTCATTAGTACCTGTTTAACACCTAGATATAACAATAAACAACAAAAAGATGACCAGTCTACTTTGCAAAGCGCATTCTACTGCACAGCAACGCGTCACTGCTTTTTAGTAGCTTTTGAAACGTTTGAACTATAAACATTTATTTTTTGTTAAAATCAGCAGATTATGTGGCAGATGATGGATTATGTGGCAAATGCGACAAATCTATAACTGTGCGAACATTGCCATGGCCGCACAATCACATAATTCAAGTGGTCCTGGGTATAATGGCAGTACTGCATGGGCTGCAATTTTAGTGAATGGCATCGGAGGAGAACCATTCTATATTTCATGGGATACTGATGGCTTGGCTCTTACAGCTGCATGGAAATCGAGGTTGGTAAACACCATTCATCATAATTAAAACATACCATTTACAATCATTAATGATGAACTGTAAGGTCCATGTAGGATGCTTTCTTTAATTCCAGGGGAGGAAGTGGTCCCTTAATCTTCTTTCAAACTATTTTTTGAAAAAGGTTTTTATGTTTAACATTATGAAAACTGATGTTTCTATTTTAACAAAAACTTCTCCTCAGATTGCCTTTTCGGTTCTGGCCCCACATTCTAACTCCTGGATATATTAGTTTGGTGCTTTTGTTGACGTCAGTTTTTATGTCTTTTACTGTCAGGTCGCTACATATAAAATAATGGGCAGCTTCAATGAAAAATATATAAAAAGGCTTTTACTCAGTGGGAAATGCACTGTAGTACATTATGAAACCTCTATTAGTTAATGCACTGCAGAGGTCTGTGTGTAATCAGAAAGGCAAAGAGTTAAATCTTGGTTGGTGCAGTGGAGAATAGTGACTTGTGTATTTTTAGTGCTACGGAGTCACACACAGCCTATGACAAAAAGCACTGTGAATATATGTGATTATTTTACACTTGCATTACACACAGTATGAGAGAAACTGCTACAAAATGTGCAAAGGTTTTCACGAGAAAATGGTGCTTCCAAAATAAAGATTTTAGTAACACCCAGACTATATTTAACTGTCCCTTCAACACCTCCTCAGGGGCATAAGCGCTATGTAAATAATTAAAATCATCCATTTCACAGCTTAGTTGACAACTCTTTGCACCACCACACAAAAAGAATAAATCTTTGTGACACAAAGCTTCCATTGAGTCGATTAATTAAAGCCAGTACACACTTCCAAGCATCTTACACATTTGCAGATTAACTCCATAGCACACATTTGCATTTCTTTCAGGCAAGCCGGTGCCATGGCTGGGCTTCAGTCTCACAGCAAAGGACACTCCCTGAATGACTCTCCTGGTTTAACTATTGGATTTAATCACCCTGGATGGTTGTCTTTTCCCAACATGAAAAGCGAACATTTTGGATTTCAGGCAGAAGTGAGGCTGAGGGAATGTGCTACCCCTTTCCCTGACTCCACGCCCTCTCGGGGGGTCGCACCCACAGATTGAAGACCTCTGCTCTACATAGACAAAGAGAGGAAATTTCAAATCATCCCACTGAAGATACATCAAACAATTTATATGTGGATCTACTTTCCTGCCCTCTGAAGTTGCTAATTTAAATCTGAGAAAGGCCACTGGTATGGGCAAAGTCCACAAAGAAAATACCAGCACACCAGTTGGGCAATTAACCAAACAACAGCAATTAACAGGTGATCTAATTCAGCAAAATCATTACAGAATTACTCACAACTTCCATTCAGGAAAATGACCACAAAATAATCAGGTTGGAACCAGAGGAAGCCAACTTGGTGAAAGTACAGATAAAACGAGTAAGGAAATGCAAGAAGATCTAATAAAAATACAGATCACTGAAACACTTCCCAGATACAAAGCTTGTCTGAGGCAAACTTGACATCAAGAACTGATCATTAGTACATGTGGGCTAGCAGAATATCCGGCTAACATTGAAGGCATTTCTTCACCAGATCTTTTACTCCTCATTACACTTCCAGAGGAGCACACAATTAATACATTTGTGGTAACCTCTTAAAGCATTTAAAGGACTTACCACAGCCCGATGAGTACGCCAGCGAATCAATACCAAATGTAGACTTTCTACCCCCAGATCAAGATGAACTACAAAATGTATTAGGCAACAGACATGTCTTTGAGAAGAGGGGCATTATAGTAACCATTCCACACCCAGAACACTTTCCCTTCATGCATAGTCCTTTCATGCTCAGTCAAATCGAAACAAAATACAAGAGATAAGATCTGACCACACACAGCGACCTTTATACATTTTTATCTGATAAGCAATATCAAATGTGCCATGTTCTCACGATGGCAAAAGGCCACATTCACATTATTAACTTATACAGATGAGGATATCACAATACACACTTACAATTCAGGAGTTTGTCATTGTGCTCTAATTAATACAATTCACAGCCAACCCAAGATTAGACATGGTTGGCAGCATCACTATAAAACACAGATGCCAATTCACCAATACAGATTAAATATTCCTAAGAGTATCAAAATGACACAATCATGTAGCAAGAGACTTCCACCTAGTCCAACGATCACAAATATGCTCCTGGAACATACCAGGTTGATCACAACTCCATACTCATGAAGATGCCAACATGTTTATAACAACTTTAAATATTGGATGCCTTCAAGAAACCTGCAAAACCTGTGCAACAAACCTTCCAGGCTTGAAAGCTATTGACAATCCAGCATTAAGAACAGCATTGATAGGAAGAGTGACGAGAGGACCATCCTGGTTCTGACAAAAGCACACTTAAAACATGAGAAAATTCACAATGGACTTCCGTTGGTACTACTGATTAAAATAAAACATTCAAATTTGCTTAATTCCAGTTGTTAAGTAAAATAAATTAATATATGTATCCAGGAAGTAGAAATAAGAAACAAAAAAGAATTTCCTTAACTAAACTGCTATTATCATTATAACCCAACTGGTTTAATATTAATAAATGATTTCATTGCAATCTTAGGTAATTGTGCCCTGAGGAAGACCAACATTATGAGCAAAATCTACTATGGAGTATCCCAGAGCAAGCAGTCTATTTTAAAGAACAGACCCACTAGATGATTTTTTACTTACATCACTGTCAGACATGAATTTAAGAGTAAGTAATGGTCGTTTGGATAAGGATATCCTTGTGTCTAACACACATATTGCAAAGACAAGAAAGGTGGTGCAAAATTACAGCAAAACTTCAATTAAACTTGTTAACTATTTCACCAGATTTAAAATAGAGATTGAGATTAAAGACAGATTATCACCTAGAAAGTGACCATTATTCACAAACCAGATACCTGGCAATAGGAGAATATTCATTTTCTTGGACAAAATCTTTAGGCGTCTTTAAAGGAGCAAATATAGTAATATGTATCAATTGGTCTTCAAGCTCAGAAACAAAACTGGAAAAATGATAATCAAAAACAGCTCCAGACCTCCCCAAATTTCTTGAAACTAATGGGAGGAAACAAGGACCATACAATCCCATATCATGGGACAAATTTTCAGGCCACCTAAGATGTAAGCTGTCAATGGCGAAGGAGCGTCGGCCCCAGGAGACGAAAGATAAAACATTATTTAATTATCATTTTATCTTTCATCTGCTGGCTCAGCCAGCAGTGTGTTCAGGGTGGGGTGGGGCTGGGCCATGGGAGGTGGGAAGGGGGAGGATAGGAGTGCACTAAATGCACATGTGTGCTTGACCAGCCGTCTCAGATCCCAGGGTTGTGTCTGAGAGACAGTCCAAGACGCTCAGACCAATGCTGGTGCTGCTTTCATGCTAGGTTTCACATGAAAGCAGCACCAGGATTGCCGGGGAGCCCCTGCTGGTGTCCCAGTGAATGGTAGGGCACCAGAAGAAGACCAGAGGAGCAACATGGCAGAAGGCGGTGGCGACGAGAAATGTTACGTTTTTTTTATTAATATATTTTTTTTATTTACCCTCTCATTCCCCTGTCCCTGTCCCTCCTCCAACCCCTTACCTTGAGATTTGCAGCTGCCGCCACTGCAAACTATCAAATAATAGACGGGCCAATTTCCACAGCTTAAGAAAAAAACAAAAAAAGTTTGATATATGGGACTCTGTAATGAGTAGAGAGGACTTACAAATAAAAACAGCACAAACAACAAAGAACTTAACTCTTTATGACAGAACAAAAAACTATTTTGGGACACTAAAGTCTCACACAAAGCACAATGGTTGGATCTCTATAAAATATGCATGTCCAGCGGAGCCGTGAAATTGTATGCTTTACAATCATTGCTAATCCGTATGCTAATGTGTCTGCTAATATGTAAACTTGTGTGTACCTGTGTTGCAGTATGCATTTACAAAGAAGGCACTTTGTGATATGCTTAGTTTATTTGGTATTCACAATAATGTGAATGTATTTCGAACATTGGGCTAACTGTTAGTAGGCCTTAGTTTCTCAAAGCCTTTCTTTCTGCAATCTTAATTTTGATTTTAGTGTGCTTTCACGTTTTTCTTTTTGTTACAGGTTCCTGATGATCTAAGTGAGTTAGAAGAGTAGCTCATTGTGTTGCCTTTAGAAATGTTAGCCTAGGGGGGTGTGGCTAAGCCTGCCAGCAAGATGTCCGTCACCTTGTGAGGCTCTGCTGGTTTTAGGGCCTAATCCGCATATTTCTCCTGTCAGAGCGGCCATCCCAACTTATTTTTCCTCAGGAGGCCTCTCCGAGATTGGTGTGCCGACGGGCTGCGCTGGGGCCGTTTTGCTGCTTGTTTACCGCCCGCCAGGAGGTGGCCTGGCGGCTGAGGCGCAGCCCGCAGCGCTTGGTGGCGCGCCTCACCGGGTCACCTCCTTGTCCCGGTGTGGCACCGCTGGCACAGCGGCGCTGTGTGTTGGGGTGCCCGGCGACGGGGGGGGAGCGGTGAGCTCTTCCCCTTGAGGCCTGTTCGGCAGTCGGATAGGACTGCGGCCTCTCTGCCCCTTGGGACACGGGCCTATTTGCCTCACGGCGGCGGCGGTGCCGGGTGGAGGCCTCAGGCCGGCCTTTTGGAGTGTTCCGCATTTACGGGGGGCGCTCTGGCCTGGGCACGCTGTGAAGGACTGATGGCTGGCTACTGGAGGAGGTGAGGAGCTCCAGGTGCGAGTCTTCCTTTCTGGGCGGAGGCCCGACATGCTCATTGAGGCGTGGAGGTACGTTCTGGGCCGCGCCCGCTAAAAGGTCGGTTCAGACCGGGGGACCATCTGTGGCACTCAGGGAGCAGTGGCGTTCGGCTGCGGTCACTGGCTTTTCTTGCTCGCTGTCTGCTTTGCAGTGGGCTGCGTGGCGCGGCTGTGTGGAGGATGTGGCGGAGGTGGCCCCTTGACTGTTGGATGCCGGGCTGCTCCCGGAAGGTGCTCTGATGAAGGTGTCACTTGGGTGATCATTGGTTGCTGCCTGCGGGCTGGGGCTTGGATTGGCCTGGCCGGAGCGGGTGTAGTGACTTCGGCGAGAGCCTTGGTGCTATTTTTTTTTTTGCTTTGCCGGGGCCTTGCCTCGCAGCTCCCCTAGACATTTGGTGCTGCTTCCGTTGTGAGGATTTCGGGTGCCAGTTGTCTTCTTGATCTGTCAGTGGGAGTTCCTTTCTGCTGTGCCCTAGTAGTTGTGGAGAATGGGCAAGGCGGAGCAGAAGCAGGCGAAGCTCTCCTTTGATGGTGGAATGAAGAGGGGTGGCATTTCTGCCTCTCAGCTGGGGGATGCGCCTGTGAAGGAGCGGGTCTCGGACACCTCAGTTAAGGCCATGTTCCTGGACCTTAAGAATAGCCTTGCTGATATTGACACCAAGCTTGACCATCTGACTGAGCAGCTAGACAGAATTAAGGCCAGGGTGGATGATCACGATTCCCGGTTTGATCAGTTGGAGGCGCGCACCTCAGAGTTGAAGGATCAACGGCAGGGTGAACGGGAGCAATTATTGCATATGGAACACGTGCCGGAGGTCATCAACAATGAAAATGAGGATTTGGAGGCCCGGTCTGCTGCAATAACATTAGAATCGATGGTCTCCCGGAGTCCACGGACATAGGTAGGATGGAGGACTTTGTGGAGCACATGCTTTCTGAGCTCTTCCCTGGTGAGCTCTCCCAGATGCTGGTGATGGAGAGGGCTCCTAGGTCTCTGGTGCCTCGGCCCCCGCCTGGTACTCCGCTGCGCCCCATAATTGTCCGATTGTTGAATTACAGAGACACTGTCCTCCAGTTGGCCAGGGAGCGGCGCCCGGTGGTCTACAAGAACTCTGAATTGAAAATTTTTCCGGACTACACCCCCAGTGTGCAGGCTGCAAGTAGGGCCTTCCTGCCAGTTAACCGTACGCTCAGTCAGACGGATGCTAGATTCTCCCTTATTTATCCTGCGAAACTGAGAGTACTGCACGGGGGCAAGCTGCATTTCTTTACAGACCCAAAGCTGGTGGCTAGGTTTGCCAGGGTATACCTAAGAAGTCTGCGGCTGCTGACCTGGGAGGCCCTGGAGCTGCACGGGCAGCTTTAAGTGACACTGATTGAATTGATTTGGGTGCTGGTGGTCTGGGTTGCCTCTACATTGATGCTGGGGAATACCATTATTGTGATATATGTTCTATTGGACGCTCCAATGTCTAGTTGATTCTAGGCCCTTCACCCTCCCTCCCCCTGTCCCGTTTGGGGTGGTGGGATGGACGGCTTAGCATTCGCCCCTTGGATGAGTCCTAATCTTATGTTGTTTGTAACGGGTTGGGTTATCGTGGTGCATGGGGGTGGGTTCCCTTCTTTGACCCGTTTGGGGGGTCTGCATAGGTGGGGGGTGGGATTGTTCATGTTCTGGTCTTTTCTTCTTCTTCTGTTCTCTTTCTTTTGCTTCCTCTGCTTGAATGCGGGTGGTGGGCTTGGCGGAAGTTCGTGGCAGTGTGGTGCCATGGCTTGGATGATGCGATGGCACTGGGGAAGGCGACATTGGTTCGTTGTCTCACCTGGAACATGCATGGCTTGAATTATGGGCAAAAAGTGCGGCTTATGTCAGCTTATGTTAAGCACCAGGTAATTTATATATGTATGTTACAGGAGACTCATTTAGTGTCAGCTAAGCTGAATCAGCTGAAGGCTGGATGGATTGGACAATTCCATGGTGCGGTGTTCTCACGCTATGCAAGGGGAGAGGCGATTCTGCTGCATAAGGGGCTGCATTGGCGCACCCAGAAAGTAATAGTAGATCCTAGTGGCAGATATGTCTTGTTGGGTGGAACGCTGCTAGATAGACTTTGCAGACTCGTCTCGGATTATGGCCCAAACACTGATGACATTGAATTTTTCTGTGAAGTATGGTGCTCGGTCGAATCGCTGGGCAGTGGTGCTGTGATCTGGGGTGGGGATTTTAACATGATTTTGGATCCGACTGTGGATCGTGAGAGTCTTGCCAGAGTGCAGCATGTTGCTGCTGCTAAGGCTCTGTTGTCTGTGATGGCTGATGGTGCCTTGGTGGATCTATGGAGGGTGAAACATGGGGCTAAAAGAGAGGGTACCTGTGCTAATTACACTCACAATAGCTGGTCCCGCATTGACCGTTGGCTGGGTACGAGGGACGTGTAGCTCTAGACTCAGTCTGTGGAACATATGGCACGCACGCTATTGGACCACTTGCTGGTCAAGTTAGTGCTGGCGGTGCCTGGTGGGCCCGGGCGTGCGCACATGTGGCGTCTGCCGCAAGGGGTGCTTCGGGATGGGGTGTTTCGTTAGGAGGTCCGTGAGGCCATCATTCATTAGTTTGCTGAAAACAGCGGGTCCGTGAGTTTGTCCGGAACATTATGGGAGGCTTTTAAGGTGGTCATTTGCAGAGTATGCCTCTCAAAACTACATGGTGTATTACGGACGCTGTGAAGCGAGTTGGCGGATTTAGAGGTGCAGATTGCGGATCTGGAGAGGCGTCTGGTGGCGGACTGGTCTGGCGCTACGCTTGTGGCTTTATGGAGTGCTATATCTCTGTATGAGGAGGCCTCCCTACGGGAGATTTGTTTTTTGGGAAAGTTTGCCAGGTCAAAGCGCTATGGGGAGGGTGAGAGAGCTGGGCGCATGCTGGTGAACATGTTGCAGAAGCCTTGGGCCAGTAACTATATTACTGAAATAGACAGTGCAGAGGGTGAGCATGTGGTGGGGACGGATGGAGTCATGCAGGTTTTTACCAAATTTTTTGCGGCTCTGTATGCTGAGCCTTCCGAGTCGGATGACGAGGCGGCACAGGTTTACTTCCCTGAGATTAGCTTACTCTGGTTTGATGATGCCCATCGCTCTTATTTTGATGTTCCCTTCTCAGTTGAGGCGGTTAAATTGGCGATCCGCAGTCTGCCTGGAGATAAGTCCCCTGGCTTGGATGGACTTACTTCTGCGTTTTATAAGGAATACTCTGATATTCTTGCTCCTCAACTTTTGGAGGTTAATGCGGAGGCTATGGAGACTGGAGTTCTCACCGCCTTTCTTTGTGAGGCCCTGATCGTCACGATTCCCAAGCCTGGTATGGATGCACATTGCTGTGATTTGTATCGCCCACTCTCTATGATTAACATAGATAATAAAATCTTGGCCAAGATGGAAAAAAAAAAAGAAATGTTACCCTAGAGAAAATAATTGGCAGCTTTTTGTGATTTATGCCCTGCGTGAGGATGAGAAAGATCCTCCTGTACCAGGCAGACAGGACCACTGATATCCTCAAAGCAGTGCAGCTCTGTGTGCCTTTTCGGAGATGTGAATGAGGGAGGTTTACCTGCTCCCAGAAGGCAGCTCAACCTGACTGGCCCCATCCGCAGGGAGTTGGTGGTAAGAAGTTCTAGGATAATTCTATGCATTTTAATTGTGTGCCTAAGAATAGTTTACCAAATCCTGTCCTCACTTCACTGAGGGAAAACCGTTTCCTAACTGCTGATTTTTTCATTCATAGTTTTTGAGCGTATTCGTTCAAGGCATTTGCATATTTCCCCTGAACCTTGAATTGGTCTGCTTAGGATTTCCCTTTGCAATTCTTTGATGCTTTTTTTAGATTAGGGAAGTTCCTTTATAGAACTGATACTCTGTTCTACATTTTGTATCTTGAAATAATTTCTATTGTCATCTACCTAATATATAATATCAAATTGATTTGTTGAATGAACAAAGTCTGTAACTTTGACTCATCTGCTAATAAACCTTCATGGCTTGCAAACCCTATTCTCTGTCGTTCTTGTAGAGCCAAATAGGTTTTAATGTAATTTGACTTGTTGTGCTGATGTTAGCTTCTACAATACACAACCAGGCTATCTCTAAAGGTCCATATGAACAATGGTGCAATTTATAGCTCACAAGTATAGAGAATTGCAACGGAACACCAGGAACACTAGGGACTTTTGGAAACATGGTAAAAAAACAACAGACATAGATGCAATTTCTGCATGAAAGTGGCAACCCCAGAGTGCAAGTTGCATTTGTAAATGCGTTATATACACAAGGCAAGCAAAGTGAAGAACAGGCATTAAACTATAACAACTTCTAAAACTTTTCAAATTATTCATCTTTACCAGAAATAATATATATCCCCTGAAAGAACTAACTATTGAACCACCAAAGAATCTATCCACAACTGAATGGACATCTACTAGACATTACATTTATTTATTAGTAGCAAGAAAGATGCAGCACCGGGGCCAAATGGGTACAAGCAGCTGTCTTTAAGTGGAATGCTAAATATTGTCTGGGGATCTTTAAAAATCTCTTTGAGATGTGCTACAATATAGCCTCAGTTCCTCACTCTTGGCAAGGTTCATGCCTTCATCCTATTTATAAGAAAGGCAACAAACAAGATCCTGCTAGTTATAGCTTGATTGTCCTTTTGGATGTTGACTCCTAATACTTTGCGTCCTTGCTCCTAAATGACCTGAAGAATTGGGTAGATGAGAAGGGTTTACTTCCTTGGTTACAAGAACAAGTTTTTGATTGGAATGCAGTACATAGACAACAACATTGCAATCAGTCTCCTTGCAAACAAAACAATATTCCGCCTTACCAATTATTTACTTGCTTTCAGCATTCAAAAAAGCCTTTGATTCCATCAATATGAACCTTTCATGGTCAAAACTCACTAAATGAGGAATCACATATAAATTTCTAAAGGCCATTATGACTTTATATTCAAGCAGTCGAATTCAGGGAAAATTGGAAGACAATCTTTCAATGACTATAAAATCTTCATCAACAAAAAGCTAAAATAGGGATAAACTCTAGTCCTACTTCCTTTTCATCTTTATGTAGCCAATATTGAAAACACACTAATAAATCCAAGTGCACATCCACCAAAGCTTAATGGTCATGTTGCGAGGACAATTCAGTTTGCAGTGATACAATCTTATAAGACTATACTCTAAATGGTCTATAGTGCACTTTAAACAAGCTCATTTTCTACTGTTTATAAAATCAACTTGACATTAATTCAGAAAAAAACAAGATTCTACAATTCAGCACAAAAAATACCTGCCTAATCTGGAACTTACCCTGGCAAACCATTAAAAGCACCCAATGATATACATATTTGGCAGTCACTCTACATGAAAGTGTCGTAAACTCCCTTTATGGTAACAAGATTGCTGGATTTTGGGTGGCAGCATCACCAAGCATGGGGTACTGAGTCTGAGCCCACATCGTGTGACAGCAGTTGGCCTAACCCTTTCTGGCTAGCTAGCAGAACCTCAAAAGTACCAGAGATAGGAGTGATTTGTGGCAGCATATTGCATGATACTCAGACTCCTCAGGGAAGTCACGGTGGACCAGATCTTGCCTCTTTCTCTCAGTTATACAAGTCTCATGCATGCAAGGACAAAACAGAAGCAGGATCTTGCCTCAATAGGTTATATTGAACCAACTGCGTTCTATGTAGAAAGGCATGAATTGCAATCATGAGATAAGATTCAGCATTTAAAATAATAAGATTCAGTATATGTGACATCATGCCCAGAAAAATAAGCAAACATTTCTATATATATTTTAGAACTCCCGACTGGTGGAGTTGGACAATGTTCCCATTGGGTATAATTATAAACAGTTCTCTGGCTGCTGGCTTTATGTATAAAGTGGTGTCTGTAATGATGGTAGTAGAACATTTCCCCATAATTTACTGTTTGTTAAACATTTGCACTTTCAAACACAGTATAATATTTAAGCTCGGAAAGCATAGAATCATTTTTTTCACATCCCGATAATCCGAAACCTCCCCAGTTGTTACTATATAATTTATAGATACTTGGAATACATAGAATTTGAATCATTTCCATTGGTCCAAATATAACAGATGATAGTTTATCCCAAACAATTTTATCAGGTATTGGTATAGCTAAAATGTTGACTAGGGACACATCTCTGCAGACCTTATGTAAGGGCAGGTGAGGCTTCAAAATTTCATCCACCAGTTCAACAGCAGAGTGTTCACGAAGATAATGGCCATGTCTCAGTAAAAAGAAAACACTGACAAAACCAATCCAGAGAATGAAGGCAAGACCGGTAAACAGGACCCATAAATAATTCCATGAACAAATCAGATAGTTAGTTTTAAGCCATTTGAATACTTTAACTGCTCTTTATACAGGTGCAGTGCCAGGCCTGCAAATCCAGATATGCCCCATTAACTAACTTCTGAGTTGATCATTTGCCTTTGCAGGGACCAATGCTTGTTTACAGAGACCAATGTTTATTTGTAGATACCAATGCTTGTTGCCACTAATGCTTGTTAGAGACCAATGCTTGTTTGGGAACACGTGTTCCCCAAGCCTCCAGCATCTCTATGACTCAGACTGGGTGAATCTCCCCATGACTCAGACTGGGTGTGGCTGGAAGCAGCAGGTATTTAAACCACACCCGGCCTGAGATGAATTGCTTGCTGTAAAGATCACAGGCTGAAGAAAAGGAATTTCTGCTCCTCCGCTTTTGATCTCCATAATCTGTTCTGTCCAGCATCTTGGAGGCAGCTTCTGAGACCGAGGGAATTAACCCTTAAAAAGGCAGTAATTTACTTCCAAAACTTGGTACTTGTTGACTTGAAACTTGATAAGCGAATGTTCCAGGATGTGATGTGACTAAAAGGGCATATTTTGGGGTTTTAAGGTCATTGGGATGTTTGCCTGTCATGCTATAATGCTTATTGTAGCTGCTTGCATTTTTTGCACAGAAAGGAGTTTCTTTTGAACAATTATTATGAAAACGATATACTGTGAATACGTTTATTATCACTGAGTTTATTGTGGCATTACTATTGTTAGATATACAATGTACTGTGAATATGGTTATTATCACTGAGTTCAAAGTGGCATTTGAATTATTTCCGATTGTTGCTGGCGATGCAGAACATTCTGTGTTTGGTGCTTAAACGAAGTTGAAGCTTATCTTTGCCATGCTCAAAATTATGCTGTGATGCAACAGTGATAAGCCGGTTGTTCATGAGGTTAAACAGTATTGATTAACCCTATGTTTTCATAGTAATGCAACGTGAACCATAATCCTTGATACTAACCCTATGTTTTCAGTGTGATCTAAAAACGGAATTGCGTTCCTTGCAATACTAGCACAGTACAATGATTAATCCATTAATATCTGGAGAATCTAATTCCCTGAGAGTTAATTCTTGTTATTGTTGCCTATGTTAATGTCTATGAGTCGAGTGAGTCAACATCTTGGGAAATCTCATCAAGATGAAACAAGCAAGATATCCACTGAGAGTCAAGAAACATCTAGGTAGGCCTAATTGAGGTGATGAGGACTAATCTGGGATCACAGTGGGAGTAGATATAGACAGTTCAAGAAGGTTCAAGGGTCTTATTTAATTACAGGTAATCCACAATATTTCTGAAAACTCCTAGTGAGTAGGAGAGTCATCAAAAGTGGGAAAGGGGATGCCAACAGGTACATCTAGCTTGTTCATCATAGTTTAACAGTAGAGTATACATGGGTTATGAGATTTTAGTTATTTGACTGATATGTAATTTATCATAGGAAAGACTGGCTGTTCAAGAATGATCACTAGGCCTCCGGATCCAGCCCTCCGACCTCAGTGTCTCTCTCCTTCTCTCATCTATATTTTTTCCCTGGAATGTTGCAGTGCAGACCATGTGTATTTAAGTGGGAGGCATGTAACATTTAGTTGGAATTAAGAAGAAGCAGCTTGGTTAACATTGTGTCTCTGTGGGATGAAAAGGTTAGTGTTTGACAGTAGTTGAAGATGTTGCAGGATTCGAAAAGTAATCATTGATGTTAGCAAAATATCCAAAAGGAGTTAATGCCAACACTGGAGCCACTATCAGAAAAGGAGACCTGATAGATTAGCCCCTTGGTGGTTCGTAGTCAACAATTCCATCCATTTGTTTTAAATTTGAGTAATACTGTTCAGAACCTTAGACATTTCTTGTCATAGATGTGGTGACAGGTACTACTGAAATTAATTTGCCCGCCTCCCCAAGCTTGGGGAAGTTTCATCACTGATGAGTACATTTTAAAGAGCCATATCCTAATTGTCAGTGAGAGGGATTTGGAAACTGCTTAGGATTCCTCATGGCCTACTGTGTAGGACTGGCCACATGGTGTCTCTTGACATTGTCAATAGAAACAAAGCGTTTTGTTTTTGGAACCAGGCTGTGGTGGTAGGATGACAGTTCTGTAACTGTGTGTCCCCTTGGACTGGCACCGGTGCTCGATATGCAGGGCCAAATTCCTTTTTTACAGCAATCTTTTTACACACTAGATCCCCAAGTTTTGGAATTCAGCCGGTAGGCGTAGTTGGTGACTCCCTCATTCCCAAGGTGGTGGCACATGCAGATGAGTTGTCATCACAGAACTGTTGGAATTCCTGCAAGACATTGCCACATTTATTTATGACAAAAGGTGTGTCCACTGCCAATGCGCTAGGGCCATCAAGATCTGGGACATACACAGGTATATCAAACAGAACCTCATATGGCGTGCACCCTCCCAAGGACCTTCTGGACGGAATATTTAGTGCTTTCTGGATTCCTTACCGGTGGTTAAACCAATGACGACCTGAACTTAATACTCCAGCTGTTAAGGATTGCTTTACGTATCAGCTCCACAACAGCATTTCCCTCAGGATGATATAGAGACGAGCAATGTAGTTGGACCCCCATTGTCACCATGGTGTCCCTGAATGCCCTGGAGGCAAAGGAAGGGCCCTGGTCCAAATAGAGAAAATGCACATCTTTAATAATAAAAGTTCAAGCGTCAGCCGATCATTGTGGCCTTACCCATAGGACTGCTTTAGATCTTGGTTCCTCCTCTCCACAACATATGGGGAGGAGTAATGACTTCCCATGGTGTCCCTTAATGCCCTTGAGGCAAAGTCAGAGCCCTGGTGCGAGTGGAATAATGCAGCCGCATATGTACCGATATGACCAGCAAGTCTTTAATAACAGTCGAGCATCAACCGAACATTGTGGCCATACTGACAGGAATCTAGAACAAGAGTCTACAGCAACTAAGATTTGTAAGCATCATCAAGTAATAAGGGACCACAATGGTCCAGGTACACACATTGTAATGGTTTGTTGGAAATTAGGAAGGATGTCTGCGGTGAGTGCTTGACGGTGGATTCTTTTATTTGTTGACAGGTGTCACAACAATGGACATACTGTTTGGCCTGTTTGTATAGACCTTGCCACCAATAGAGTTTTTTGTAATAATGTAATCGTAGCCGCCATACCTGCGTGGGCAGACGCAACCCTTTCATGCGCTGCTTTTATTAGGTCTAATTTCTGGCTTTGCTTGGGGGACCACGTGATCATCCATCCCTGATCCTGTTACAAATGCAACATTTTGGGCGCTGAGACGGTAGGAATATTTGTCAGGATACGTCTTTGGTAAGGGCTTGCTGTCAGCTTAAGCTTTCACAGCAGCCAGTGTCTCATAATTCAGTCTCTTATTGGACTGAGTAATCGCATCATAAGAAGCCTTGGCTACTGCTGACTTGGCTGCTTCATCAGTCAAGCTGTTTCCTGCAGCATGTATTCCTACACAATGATGGCCCATTGTATGTACTACATGTGTGTTTGGTAGCATCTCCTTCAGATATGCTACCTTCCCCCACAGGAGTCTGTGTTTGATGGTGTACCCTTTTGAACCTCTGAATCCATTCTGGTGCCAGTAATGACGGTACTCATTAAAGGACTGGACACAATAATACGAATCACACAGAAAGTCAGGATCCATATGTTCCAGTGCCAATAATAGAGCCTTAAGCTCTGCCAGTTGTGCAGTGCAGTCAACTAAGGTCTGCATGAATGTGTTCTGAGATTGGAACTTGCCATGCCTCATGAACCCCCTCATAGCTGCGCAAGGGGCAGAGTATTGACGTTTGGTGCCTACTGCTGGTTGCACTGAACCGTCAGTATATATCATAATTTGATCAAGAGGTAAAATGTTTGTAGGTGTTGGGTATTCAAGTTAATATTGAAGGAATTCTTGTGTTTGAAGTTTTGGATCAAAAATATACTCAACATCCATGGCAGTCAGAGAGGTGGCCCATTGGAGCCAATGTGGATGTAGTGCTTTTGCGTTTGTCACAGCATTTAAGGCTGGTATTAGGGTGATAACAATAATGCGTTTCCCCTGGGCTAGAGGTCTCTCTTTTATGACAGCCATCTGAAAAGCAATCCGAATTTTTTTGTGGGAGCAAAGCATTGTTTAGCAGTTAAATAAAGATGTGATTTGTATGCTATAGGGACGGTATCACCTTCATTGAATGTTACATAAGTGAACCCAATAACATCAGCAATTACTCTGATGACCAAATTTTTTTAACAGGTGTGCATGTCTTTTGCTTCAAGCATGTCTTGCTGCAGTGCTCTGAGAATGTGTGCTTGTTCAACTGTCCAATATTTACTTGAAAGGTCAGGATCTATCAAGTCATACAATGGTTTTATGCCTTGTGCATAATCTGGAATATATGATTTGCCAAAATTGAAAAAGCCCAATAATGATTGTAGCTTCTTGATGGCGTTTGGTGGTTGTAATTTTCTAGAAAGTGGGATACAAGGCTCTTTCCTTCATCTGATAACTCGCATCCTAAAAAAAAGGCACTGAGAAAGGCAATGTTTGTTTTCTTAAAATTAAATCTGTAGCTTATTTCAGCGAAACCCTACACAATGCAGTACACTTTTCTTAGGTCTGTGACCAGGTCATCATCTGTTAGGTAGCTGTCATCTATAGAGTACAACACCTCTGGCTCAATGTCATGTAGTTGTTTTGCTTTCACTAATGACCGAGCTGACAAAAATCTCTAGAATGCACTTCTCATTTCAAAGATGACATTTATTATTATTTCACCAAGAGGTTCCTAAAAAAGAAGTTAGCATGTTAAAAGCACATTTTTTAAAATAGTCACAGCAATGAAAGGAAACATACCAAAATGATCCTCAAGCGCAATGTACACAGCAAATATATGTAGTTATATTATATTATAATTGTGAAGCAAATACTAAATTAAAAGTTCATCACCATATGCCCTGCCAAGCTCTTCATCTTTCTCATGCCAGCAAGACGATGACCCCTTTCCACTGCAAAAGAGAAAGAGAAAACCACCCTCATGGGACAGATATCAGGCACCCGACGTCAAGAATCCTGATTGAGGCCACTCTACTCTACTCTCTCTCTGGAATGCACTTCTCAGTTCAAAGAAGACATTTATTATTATTTCACCAAGAGGTTCCTAAAAAGGAGGTTAGCATGTTAAAAGCACATGTTTAAAAATAGTCACATCAATGAAAGGAAACATACCAAAATGATCCTCAAGAGCAATGTACACAGCAAATATATGTAGTTATATTATATTATATTAGAATTGTGAAGCAAATAAGGAAGTAAAATTTAATCACCATAGGCCCTGCCAAGCTCTTCATCTTTCTCATGCCAGCAAGACGATGACCCCTTTCCACTGCAAAAGAGAAAGAGAAAACCACCCTCATGGGACAGATATCAGACATCCGACGTCAAGAATCCTGATTGAGGCCACTCTACTCTCTCACTGTCACACTGGGTCTTTTATATCTTAAAAAAAGGAACAGAAGGAGCTTTCTGGAAAACCCCCCTCATTTAGCAATTCAAACGTGCTGGCTAATTTAGGTCAGAGTTGAAAGAAACGGATTGGAACTGGTCCGTTTCCGAAGTTGTCTCTCCGAAGCCCAAGCCGTTCCCTGCTTGCACTATAAACATCGGTCTGGTACATTCTTATTGTGCTCACTGCCTAACTCCGCTATAATATGTCCTAGCTCTTCAGTGAGAAAGAGAATGAAAATAAGCACAGTTTGCAATGTGGAAAAATAGAAGCACGTTTAATATGGCAGTGTCTAACAATACGATAAAGTCAATAGGCAGCTAAACTGAATCCAAAATGTAGTCTGCAAGTGGTGAACACTAGACAGCTAATCTAGGTGCAAAGTAGTGCAACACAAAGTCAGTGGTCAAAAACACATATTTCACTACATTCCACTCTCTCATCAATGACTTTGTGTATGTCTCTCTTATTTATTTATTTTTCTAAAAAGAAAAAAAAAACATTAAAAACAAATCAGGTTTCAATGTGTACAGCAGCATAATGAAATGATAAAAGCAATCACTATAAAGCAACGGAAGTGGATTAAGGTATTGATCTTGTAAACAATTAAACCAGACACACCTGCAATGAAAAGACTGAAGCTTATATATTCTGATTGGGGTAATAACTGATTGAGTAGCGTCTCTAGGATAGCAAGTTGGTATAGAATTAGATGGAAACATCAGGAGCTCTAATCATGTAAAGGGATACGGTCCACCTGAAATGTTTGCTGGAATATAAGTTTTCCCATACGAGAAAAGTCAGCCAACTGGCAATTTAAACATGCCTAATGAGACTGGCAGCAGTCATCAGATGATAACAAGCCATGGGTTAATTCCAGTGGGAAAATGTAATCAAACAAGATGACAGAACATCCATGGTACTCAGTGTTGTTTCCATGCAGAACTTGAATCTGTGAAGCACAAATAACACTAAATGGATCCATAGATTGTGTACTTTAAAAGCAGCAGGAGCGTTGCACAAAGGTTTCAATTAGGTTCAAGTTGGAGGTGCGGTCCCTACCCCAATCCCACACGCAAACACCCGAAGGGAAACCACACAGCACACCCATGGTCAGTGGCAAGTCGTAGTAAGATCTGTAAAAGAAACAAGTATGATTTTTCTTGCAAATAGCATTTGTCATCTGAAATGTGCTTTTCTTTTTCCTTTCCTTGTTTTATAATCAGCAGGACATTATTGGGGCCCTTTGCTGGGATTTCTGCAGGTTCTAGAGAGCCATTTGCGGATTCTCCCCATACCTTAGCACTGAGGTTTTTATCTGCTGAATCACATCTTCCCTTTCCTTGCACTGTCAGAAGGGCTGGGGCAGTCCCCTTCCTCACCCATCCTCCATACACTGAACTTATGGCAAGTGGGACAATTCTGTCTCCAATCTGTATGAATAAATCAGCTTCTCCACTATTTAACAGAATAACTTTGATTTATATCAGTCCTCGTAACTTCCCTCTCCTCAATTGATCTTTAACTGTTTGTGGGACAGAGCTCTGTTGTGTGTGCTGACAAATAGGACATTGCAAAATCACAGTTTTTATCAAATCTAGGGGAATGTGCATCTCTCTAATCTCTGCCCACCTGTAAGTGTATTTTTCTCCCAGGTGTTCACATTTCTGGTGCGCCCACTTAGCCATCCCCACCAAGTCAGAATTCTGGGTTGACACTTCTGCCTCTGAATATTTGTCTTTGTCGTCTGCAAGGGAATTGAACCAGCGTTCTAGTGAGTCAATGGGACAATGAATATCTATGACTTTACTCTGTGCTAACATTTCCCAAATTTCCTGCCACCACTCTTTCTCCACACCTCCTTTGAGTCAATAAAGCAGTTATATGCATGCCGTGTGGGAAGCCAAACGGCTAATCCATTGGTAGTGAACCAAGAATGAGTGTGAAAATGACAAGGCCCAAGCAGCTCTTGGTTTAGAGTCTGATATACAGCATACACCTCTGCATATTGGCTACTTTTTCCTTCTACTGTGGTGGTCAACAAATCTTTAGTAACTGAATTGTATGACACTGCTTTCCAATGTCTTTTGGCACCCACATATTTGAATGAATCATTAGTAAACCAAATATGCTTCCTATCCTCAGGGGACAAGATTTCAAATCGTGCACTCCATTTCACTGGTGACTCTTTTACCTGTGGTACCTTCTGTACTCTTCCTGTACAAGGCCTTGTGACACCTGTTCATGTAGGGCTGCAGTGCCTGCCGGTCCCACTCGAGCCCTGTCTTGTATGTACCAGATCCAGTGTATGATACTAGCCTCTTGTGCATACCCTATACAGTGAGATTTAGGTGAACTCATCACACACTACACAATTGGTATTTTAAGTCTCAGAATTACATTATGACCTAGTGTTATTTGCTCAGTATCCACTAGAGCCCAATACCAAGCTAGAAGCTGTTTTTCAAAAGGAGTAGAGCGCTCCCCAAAGTCAGGTAGTTTTCTAGTCCACAATCCTAGGGGCACTCTTGTCCTTCCCTGTTTCTGCCACATATTCCAATTTACATATTGTCCCTGAACAGTTACATGTAACTCAATGTCTCCCTCTTGTACTGTCCACAAGTCTAAAGCCTGTTGAATTATTTCATTTGCCAAATCAAAAGCACACTGCTGTTCCTTACCCCATTCAAACTCATGTTTTTTCCTGGTGACGGTCATGCTGTTTCCAAAAATCAAACAATCCCATGAAACTCTCTGTCTCTTTCTTAGTGCAAAGAGTAAGAAACTCCAACTTCTTTTGTTTTACCTGCAACAGCATCTCTCTATGTTCTGGATTACACTAAGGTGGTCATTACAACCCTGGCGGACGGTGTTAAAGCAGCGGTAAGACCGCCAACAGGCCGGCGGTAAAAAAATTGGAATTATGACCGTGGTGGAATCCGCCAACAAAGACAGCCACTTTAACACTCCGACCGCTAACAGACAGGCGGAAGACAATGTACCGCCCACAGTATCACAACCTACAAATCAGCCACCTTTTCCGGGGCGGATTCACCGTGGATAAAAACACGGCGGAAACAGGACTTCGAAGGGAAAACGCTCACCTCTACACATCCCACGAGGAATCAGGACACCATGGAGCCGGAACTCCATATTCTGCCATCGATAGTCTTCCTGCTCCTATAAAAGGATCATCAACGCCATCGGCGAAGAGCACGGTGAGTACTGCACCTACGACATAGGGGAGGGGGGAGGCAAAATAAATCACAGGGACACACACAACCAACATCCCAACCCCCACCCCGACCCTCACCCACTACAACACACACACCAATGCATATCTATACATTACGGTAACACCCCCCAACATCCCCGGAAGAATGCAAAGACAAAAGGAAATGAGTTGAACCATTGTAATATATCAAAATACAGTAAGCAAATATATACAGACATATATACACATTAAACAAAATATACACCACGATTAGTAGTGCAGGTAATGCATCATTCATTTTCCGTGGACCACTGGGCCCAAAATGCATGTGCGAGGCCCACACAAGATACCTGATCAAAACGGAAAGAACACTGCAGGGGCATCAGATAGAAATACAACAGGCACCTCAGGGGGAAGGGAAGGGGGGGCACCTCAGCCGGATGAGTGCACCACTCCAGATGCATGAGGGGGCTCCATGCCCATTGATGTATCCTGGGGAGTGCAAAGCCACAGTCTCTCAAGTCTCTACAGTGGGTGGTTTGCCCACTGTTCAATCCTGGGGAGTTCAAAGCCACAGTCTCTCAAGTCTATACAGTGGGTGGGTTGCCCACTGTACCATCCTGGGGAGTGCAAAGCCACAGTCTCTCAAGTCTCTACAGTGGGTGGTTTTCCCACTGTTCAATCCTGGGGAGTGCAAAGCCACAGTCTCTCAAGTGGATAACAGTCTCCACTGGTGCTGGAGGGGGACTGGTGCCCAGAGTGCAGCACACACCCCATGACGGTCCCAGTTGCGTCACTGCCCCTGCCGCAAATGGGCTAGCGGTGCATTCCATGGCGGGCTTTGCCCTGTTCAGTGGTCCCTGGCCTTTTCAGGGGTGCTTGCGTTGCCAGTGTCAGACCTGTTCAGTTGTGCATTCCATGGCGGTCTTTGCCCTGTTCAGCGGTCCCTGGCCTGTTCAGCGGTGCTTGTGTTGCCAGTGTCAGACCTGTTCAGCGGTGCATTCAATGGTGGTCTTTGCCCTGTTCAGTGGTCCCTGGCCTGTTCAGCGGTGCTTGCCAAGGCGGTCCTTCATTGCCCAGCAGGGCTGTGGCTGGCGGTCCTTCATGGGTCAGCTGGGCTGTGGCTTGCGGGGCCCTCCTGGCCAGCTGGGCTGTGGCTGGCGGTGGCCTCCTGGCCAGTGACTCTGGGGCTGGCGGTGGTCTCCTGGGCAGTGACTCTGGGGCTGGCAGTGGCCTCCTGGCCAGTGACGATGGGGCTGGCCTCCTGGGCAGTGACTCTGGCGGTGGCCTCCTGGCCAGTGACGATGGGGCTGGCAGTGGCCTCCTGGGCAGCGGGGATGATGGCGGTCCTCTCCGCCGTGCTGCTCCTCCCAGACTTTGGAGATTTCTTCTGCCCCTTCCCCACCTTGGGAGGAGTCACAGCTGAGTCGCCACTTCCCCAGGGACCCTTGTGAGCGGCTTTGCCGGCTGGAGTCTTCCCCCTCTCCCGCCGGGCACTGTCCAACTTCTGGTGCTTCACAGGGGGCGACTGGCTGTGCTGTGGCTCCGTGCCACACTGGCTGGCCTGGTGGCCGATGCACTACACATACCTGTAACAACAGGCACCACTGGTCTCGGAGATTTTTTGGCTGAGGTGCTAGTACGGGACCTATGAGTTGGACGGGGGGGTGGTGGGAAATAGGTTAAGGGGGGCCAGGAAAAGTTTTTGGGAGACACTGGGAAGGGTAGATGGAGGGAGTTTGGGAGTGGAGGAAGAGGTGGTGGTTGTAGGAGGTGTACGTTTTGTGGATTTGGGTGCAGGTGCATGGGCTGGAGGCTGTCGTGAGGTGGATGGCTGTTGGGTGGGTGTGTGCCTGCGTTTGTGTATCTTCGGAGGGGGCGTCACAGACACACTGGGAGAGGACACAGGGGACGTGTAAATGGGAGTGGGGGTGGTGAATGCACGTGAGCGGGGTGTGGTGGTGGGTGTGCTGGTGCGCGACGTAGTGGCTGTAGTGGTTGTGCATGCTGGTGTGAGTGTAGACAAGACTGTGAGGGAGGAGGGAGACGACGACGAGGGGGACACAGTGGAGGCAGTAGATGTTGGTGTGTCTGTATGTGTGTGATGCTTGCGTGAGTGCCTGTGGGATGTGTGGTGCTTATGTTTGCCTTAACTTCCCTTGTGTGTTGACGTGTGTGCATGCTGGTCTGTAGGTGTGCTTGGGATAGGCTGAGGTACAGGGGATTGGGTCAGGGTGGAGGAAGTTGGAGGGGGGAGGCTAGACACACGGACAATGGCTGCCATCAGTGCTGAGGCCAGAGTTTGCAGGGTTCGATGAAGGGCAGCATGACCAGAATGAATGCCCTCCAGGAATGCATTAGTGTGTTCCAATTCCCTTTCTACACCCTGGATGGCATTCAAAATGGTAGACTGCCTGCCCAACAGTGAGGGACCTGAGGAGGTCAATGGCCTCCTCACTGAGGGCAGCAGAGGTAACAGGGGCAGGGGCTAAGGTGCCTGGGGCGAAGGTGATGCCCACCCTCCTGGGTGAGCAGGCACGGGGCGAAGGCTGAGAGGCTGCTGGGAGGGCGGTGCTGGTAGGGTGGGTGGCAGCTGTACCTGTAGAAGTGGGGGGCACAAATTTTGCCACCAACACAAGGGAGCTCCCATCGGAGGACGAGTCCGTGACGCTGGTTTCAGATCTTGTGACCGCCATAGTGCTCCCCTCGCCCTCCGTCTCACTGGTGTATTCTGAGTCCGTGGTGTGGGCCTCCATGGCCATGTGGGATGCAGCTCCCTCGTGCTCCGGTGCCACTGTACCTCCGCCTGATTATTGCTGATGCACACAAGAAGAGGGAGACCACAAAAAGGGGGGGGGGGACAGAAGAAAGACAGGTTGAGTGCATGGCTTACCGCTACCGTTGGCGGACAATACAGACACAGCAGCCCCCTGCACTACGTCGCGTTGTTGGGCTCTACAGATGCAATTCCTGGGATATGGCCTACATGGCTATGGTCGACATCTGCACACATAGATGACACAGGGGCATGAATACCTGTACTTGGCACTCTACAGAGGTTGGGTGGGGTGCCACATGGCCTGCATTACGGAGGGGCCTAGCCTACGGAACTCGCCCTGGCCTAGGGAAACCCACAGCCCTCCTCCCCCACCCAGACACCTTCAATGCGCGCAAAGTCCCCTGAATGATGTTGTACTCACCCCCTTGTGTGTGCTGTGATGCCATCAAGCGCCCATCCAACTCAGGGTAGGCCACCGCCAGGATCCGGAACATCAGGGGGGTCATGGTTCGACGGGCACCCCTCCCACGTTGGGAGGCCCTCCCCAGCTGAGCCTCCGCCGTCTTCTTGCTCCAGCGGTGAATGTCCTCCCATCTTTTCCGGCAGTGGGTGCTCCGTCTGTTGTGGACCCCCAGGGTCCGGACGTCCTTGGCGATGGCACGCCAAATATCCTTCTTCTGGTGGGTGCTGACCTACATGACATGTACAGGGGAAGTGAGTGGCCCACATCCCTACCCTTGCCATGTGGCACATGCATTCACAGTCCATCATGCACGCAGAACTGTGCCCCCTTCATTCTTACAACCAGCCCTCTCCACACAGGCATAGCCCGTACAACATGCTCCCTGTGTACTTACCTGTTGGTCTGGAGGACCGTAGAGTAGCGTGTACTGGGGGAGGACCCCATCCACGAGCTTCTCCAACTCCTCTGCAGTGAAGGCAGGGGCCCTTTCCCCAGATGCACAAGCCATTGTCTCTTCCAGACCGAGGTCACAGCAGCACTTGCAGTGTAGGTCCTCTCCTGTCGAAGATCAGGTATCGAGTGATTGAACAGATAGAAAATGGCGGTCACGTCCGCGGCGGTCACGTCTGCGGCGGTGCGTACCATCACCGCTGGCGTACTTCGTCATTGGCTCCTGGGACCCATAGGGTCGAATGTTAACCAATGCAGCATTGCGCCGCGGTCTTCGACCGCCTACCGCGACGGTGTACAACGCCAGCGCAGTTACCTCACATCCTGTTGTCCCACTTTAGAGGTCAGGCAGCCGTCATTTCAGGGGCCCACATGCCCTAATTACCAACTGCGTCACACAGACCTAGGCCTTGTCGCATAACACAAATACAGGCCACATTTTGTGTATGAATGGTGTTCTGTGTAGACTGTGGGTACATACCTCTGAGTTGTTTGACTCTGTGGTCGCTGTTGTCATTCCTAGGCACCGTCTGCTGGGACATGTGAGGAGATGGCGGAATCCTCCGGTGTACCGACCGCTGGTGGACCTGTCGACAATGGAGGAAAGACATTTGATCATCACCTACAGGTTTGACCGTGCCACAATCCAGGAACTGTGTGCCCAGTTGGAGCCTGACCTGATGTCAGCAATCCGCCATCCCACAGGGATACCCCCTCAAGTGCAGGTGCTATAAGTGCTCCATTTCCTTGCAAGTGGGTCATTTCAAACAACAGTGGCCATGGCATCAGGGATGTCCCAGCCTATGTTTTCCAACGTGTTGTCCAGAGTGTTGTCTGCCCTTCTGAAACACATGCAGAGCTACATCGTTTTCTCTCAGGTGGAGGATTTGGCTACAGTTAAAGGTGACTTCTATGCCCTTGGACATATCCCTAACATCATCGGTGCCATTGATGGGACTCGTGTAGCTCTGGTCCCCCCACAGGAGTGAACAGGTGTACAGGAACCGGAAGAGTTATCATTCGATGAATGTGCAGATAGTATGTTTGGCAGACCAGTACATCTCCCAGGTAAATGCTATGTTCCCTGGCTCAGTGCATGACGCCTACATCCTGCGGACTAGCAGCATCCCTTATGTGATGGGTCAACTCCAGAGGCACCAGGTGTTGCTATTAGGGGACTCTGGTTACCCCAACCTGTCATGGCTACTGACCCCAGTGTGGAATCCCAGGACAAGGGCAGAGGAATGCTACAATGAGGCACATGGGCGAACTAGGAGGGTGATCGAATGGACCTTCGGCCACCTGAAGGCCAGGTTCAGGTGTCTCCATATGACAGGTGGATCCCTATTCTACTCACCAAAGAAGATGTGCCAGATCATCGTGGCCTGCTGTATGCTTCACAACTTGGCTTTGCGACGACAGGTGCCTTTTCTGCAGGAGGATGGTCCAGATGACGGTGTTGTGGCAGCTGTGGAGCCTGTGGACAGTGATGAGGAGGAAGCAGAGAAAGAAGACATTGACAACAGGGACTCAGTTATCCAGCAATATTACCAGTGACACACAGGTGAGAACACATTCCTGCCTACTACAAGTACTTTCACACTTCTACCTCTATCATGTCTGTCGATTTCAACCAGTATATGGTAACTGAGTTGTACATTTCCCTTATGGTTTCACAGGTGCGGTTTCCAACGTGTGTCATCTGCTTAGATTCCTCATGGACTTGAGATGTGTGACATAGGTAGAATCTCCAAAACCTGCTCCTCCTATGTTGTTAGTTGTGGGGGAGAAGGTGGGGATCCGCCGCCAGTCCGCTGTACCGCGATGTGGTGTCTTGAGACCACGGAACGCACCTTCCCCCGAAGGTCGTTCCACTTCTTTCTGATGTCGTCCCGATTTCTTGGGTGCTGTCCCACTGCGCTGACCCTGTCGACTATTCTTCGCCATAGCTCCATCTTCCTTGCAATTGAGGTGTGCTGCACCTATGCTCCAATAGCTGTGGCTCTACCCGGACGATTTCCTCCACCATGACCCTGAGCTCCTCCTCCGAGAACCTGGGGTTTCTTTGCATTGCCATGGGGTGGTGTAGGTGATGTGTGGGGGGGTGTATGTGGTGATAAGTGTGGTGATATGTAGTGGTGTGTGGTGTTTTGTGCGTGGAATTAGTGTGGGTGATGGTGTTGTGTGCCTGTGGATGCTTGGTAGTAGTTTGTAGTGTCTCTCTCTGGCCTTCTTTCTGTGTTTTTGTCATAGGGGTTTGTGGGTGATGTGGGTGTGTGTTTTATATTGTAATAGGTGTGTGGGAGTGGTGTGTGTATGTGTATCAGGTGTGTGTATTTCGAATTGTCCAATGTGGTTGTGTTTTGTAAGAGTGTGTGTATTTTGAGCGCGGCGGTGTGTACCGCCAATGGAATACCATGGTTGAAAGACCGCAGCGTGGATTCGTGGGTCGTGATAGCGTGGGCGTATTTCTGTTGGCGTGACGGTGTCGGTTTTGTTTTTGCCAGTTTATCACTGACCTTTGGTGTGGCGGACTTGTGTGGGTGTCTGTATTTTGTCGGATTTCGAGATGTGGGTCGTAATAGCTGTGGCGGAATTCCGCGGCGGTGTGTTGGCGGTCTTCTGCACAGCGGTAAGCGGCTTTTACCGCCAATGTTGTAATGACCCCCTAAATTCCTATAAACTGCACATTTTGTGAGAGTACCTGTGTCTTGTCTGAATTAATTGTACACCTCATACTCTGCAAAAGTTGTCTGAATATACCAGTCACATCGTCAACTGCTTGCTCATTGTAATCTTTTAAAGAATGCATTTCAACTCCTGACAAAAACTGTGGGCTACTCTGTCCACGAACTACGTTCTGCTCATGCAGCTCACACTGGCCCCCACCTTTTATAACCTCCTCATTACTGGAATGTGAAAAGTCAGATTCTCCTGTAACAGCTTGGTAAATTTCAGCTTTATTTTGGAATAACTTGTTCTTATTAACTTGCTCTTTTAATTTCCTATTTTCATATTCTAAGGCCCGTATTTATACTCCGTTTGCGCCGAATCAGCGTCGTTTTTTTCGACGCAAATTCGGCGCAAAACTAACGCCATATTTATACTTTGGCGTTAGACGCGTCTAGCGCCAAAGTATGGGCAAATAGCGTCATTTTTTTGCGTGAACGCCTTCCTTGCGTTAATGAGATGCAAGGAAGGCGTTCCCGTCTAAAAAAATGACGGCGACGCAAATGCGTCGTATTTATACTCCCGGGCAAAAATCACGCCCGGGAGTGGGCGGGTCAAAAAATCCCGCATTTGCGCCACTTTTTAACGCCTGGGTCAGGGTAGGCGTTAAGGGGCCTGTGGGCTCAAAATGAGCCAACAGGTGCCCTCCCATGCCCCCAGGGACCCCCCCTGCCACCCTTCCCCACCCCAGGAGGACACCCAAGGATGGAGGGACCCATCCCAGGGACATTCAGGTAAGTTCAGGTAAGTATAATTTTTTATTTTTTTTAATTTTTTTTGGTGGCATAGGGGGGCCTTATTTGTGCCCCCCTACATGCCACTATGCCCAATGACCATGCCCAGGGGACATAAGTCCCCTGGGCATGGTCATTGGGCAAGGGGGCATGACTCCTGTCTTTACTAAGACAGGAGTCATTTAAATGGCGTCTGGGCGTTGAAAAAAATGGCGCAAATCGGGTTGAGGCGATTTTTTTGCCTCAACCTGACTTGCCCCATTTTAAGACGCCCTAACGCCATTTTCCCCCTACGCCGGCGCTGCCTGGTCTACGTGGTTTTTTTCCACGCACACCAGGCAGCGCCGGTCTGCTAGCGCCGGCTAACGCCATTCCATAAATACGGCGCCCGCATGGCGCTTCAGAATGGCGTTAGACGGCGCTAAATTTTTTGACGCTAAACTGCGTTAGCGCAGTTTAGCGTCAAAAAGTATAAATATGGGCCTAAGTGTTTCCATCTCTCAGGCATTTTTCTGTGAGCGGACAAAAGTATTTGAACCCTCCTGTCAAGAACAAAAGAGACATCATTCCATTCAAAAAGCACCTTTTCTAAACATGAAAACAAGCTTAATACTTTTTTTTATCCAAGCACCCATTCCAAATTTTAGAAAATCCTGATACACAAGAAAACATATTTCCCAAGACATCATAAGACATTTTAATTTCACATGCATTTTCAAACATTGTTTGCAGTGCTTCCTTTAACTCTCTGAATAAAAACATATTTACACTTGTGTACTCTCAACCCTCAACCTCTCTTTTTAGACTATCCGACCTACGCCAAAATGTTTTGCGTTCACTAATGACCGAGTTGACAAAAATCTCTGGAATGCACTTCTCAGTTCAAAGAAGACATTTATTATTATTTCACCACAAGGTTCCTAAAACGGAGGTAACCATGTTAGGAGCACACGTTTAAAAATTGTCACAGCAATGAAAGGAAAACATACCAAAATGATTATCATTTGCAATGTACACAGCAAATATATGTAGTTATATTATATTATAATTGCAAAGCAAATAATGAAGTAAAACATAATCACCGTAGAGCGTGCCAAGCTCTTCATCTTTCTCATGCCAGCAAGACAATGACCCCTTTCAAGTGCAAAAGAAAAAGAGATAACCACCCTCATGGGACCGATATGAGGCATCCAACGTCAAGAATCCTGATTGAGGCCACTCTACTCTCTCACTGTCACACTGGGTCTTTTATATCTTAAAAAAAACAACAGAAGGAGCTTTCTGGAAAAAACCCTAATTCAGCAATTCAAACATGCTGGCTCATTTAAGTCAGAGTTGAAAGAAACAGATTGGAACTGGCCAGTTTCCCAAGTTGTCTCTCCCAAGCCCAAGCCGTTCCCTGCTTGCACTATAAACATCGGTCTGGTACATTCTTATCGTGCTCATTGCCTAACTCCCCTATATTATGTCCTAGCTCTTCGGTGAGAAAGAGCATGAAAATAAGCACAGTTTACAATGTGGAAAAATAGAAGCACGTTTAATATGGCAGTGTCTGACACTACGATAAAGTCAATAGGCAGCTAAACTGAATCCAAAATGTAGTCTGCAACTGGTGAACACTGGACAGCTAATCCAGGGGCAAAGTAGTGCAACACAAAGTCAGTGGTCAAAAACACACATTTCACTACATTCCACTCTTTGATCAAGGACTTTGTGTACGTCTCTCTTATTTATTTATTTTTCTTTAAAAAAATTTATAAGCAAATCAGGTTTGCATTGTATACAGCAGCATAATGAAATGATAAAAGCAATCACCATAAAGAAATGGAAGTGGATTAAGTTATTGATCTTGTAAACAATTAAACCAGACACACCTACAATGAAAAGACTGAAGCATATATATTCTGATTGGGGTAATAACTGATTGAATAGTGTCTCTAGAATATAAAGCAAGTTGCTATGGAATTAGATGGAAACATCAGGAGCTCTAATCATGTAAAGGTAAACGGTCCACCTGAAATGTTTTCTGGAATATAAGTGTTCCCATACGAGAATAGTCAGCCAACTGGCAATTTAAACATGCTTAATGAGACTGGGAGCAGTGATCAGATGATAAGAAGCTATGGGTTAATTCCAGTGGGAAAATGTAATCAAACAAGATGACAGAACATCCATGGTACTCAGTGTTGTTTCCATGCAGAACTTGAATCTGTGAAGCACAAATAACACTAAATGGATCCATAGATTGTGTACTTTAAAAGCAGCAGGAGCGTTGCACAAAGGTTTCAATTAGGTTCAAGTTGGAGGTGCGGTCCCTACCCCAATCCCACACGCAAACACCCGAAGGGAAACCACACAGCACACCCATGGTCAGTGGCAAGTCGTAGTAAGATCTGTAAAAGAAACAAGTATGATTTTTCTTGCAAATAGCATTTGTCATCTGAAATGTGCTTTTCTTTTTCCTTTCCTTGTTTTATAATCAGCAGGACATTATTGGGGCCCTTTGCTGGGATTTCTGCAGGTTCTAGAGAGCCATTTGCGGATTCTCCCCATACCTTAGCACTGAGGTTTTTATCTGCTGAATCACATCTTCCCTTTCCTTGCACTGTCAGAAGGGCTGGGGCAGTCCCCTTCCTCACCCATCCTCCATACACTGAACTTATGGCAAGTGGGACAATTCTGTCTCCAATCTGTATGAATAAATCAGCTTCTCCACTATTTAACAGAATAACTTTGATTTATATCAGTCCTCGTAACTTCCCTCTCCTCAATTGATCTTTAACTGTTTGTGGGACAGAGCTCTGTTGTGTGTGCTGACAAATAGGACATTGCAAAATCACAGTTTTTATCAAATCTAGGGGAATGTGCATCTCTCTAATCTCTGCCCACCTGTAAGTGTATTTTTCTCCCAGGTGTTCACATTTCTGGTGCGCCCACTTAGCCATCCCCACCAAGTCAGAATTCTGGGTTGACACTTCTGCCTCTGAATATTTGTCTTTGTCGTCTGCAAGGGAATTGAACCAGCGTTCTAGTGAGTCAATGGGACAATGAATATCTATGACTTTACTCTGTGCTAACATTTCCCAAATTTCCTGCCACCACTCTTTCTCCACACCTCCTTTGAGTCAATAAAGCAGTTATATGCATGCCGTGTGGGAAGCCAAACGGCTAATCCATTGGTAGTGAACCAAGAATGAGTGTGAAAATGACAAGGCCCAAGCAGCTCTTGGTTTAGAGTCTGATATACAGCATACACCTCTGCATATTGGCTACTTTTTCCTTCTACTGTGGTGGTCAACAAATCTTTAGTAACTGAATTGTATGACACTGCTTTCCAATGTCTTTTGGCACCCACATATTTGAATGAATCATTAGTAAACCAAATATGCTTCCTATCCTCAGGGGACAAGATTTCAAATCGTGCACTCCATTTCACTGGTGACTCTTTTACCTGTGGTACCTTCTGCACTCTTCCTGTACAAGGCCTTGTGACACCTGTTCATGTAGGGCTGCAGTGCCTGCCGGTCCCACTCGAGCCCTGTCTTGTATGTACCAGATCCAGTGTATGATACTAGCCTCTTGTGCATACCCTATACAGTGAGATTTAGGTGAACTCATCACACACTACACAATTGGTATTTTAAGTCTCAGAATTACATTATGACCTAGTGTTATTTGCTCAGTATCCACTAGAGCCCAATACCAAGCTAGAAGCTGTTTTTCAAAAGGAGTAGAGCGCTCCCCAAAGTCAGGTAGTTTTCTAGTCCACAATCCTAGGGGCACTCTTGTCCTTCCCTGTTTCTGCCACATATTCCAATTTACATATTGTCCCTGAACAGTTACATGTAACTCAATGTCTCCCTCTTGTACTGTCCACAAGTCTAAAGCCTGTTGAATTATTTCATTTGCCAAATCAAAAGCACACTGCTGTTCCTTACCCCATTCAAACTCATGTTTTTTCCTGGTGACGGTCATGCTGTTTCCAAAAATCAAACAATCCCATGAAACTCTCTGTCTCTTTCTTAGTGCAAAGAGTAAGAAACTCCAACTTCTTTTGTTTTACCTGCAACAGCATCTCTCTATGTTCTGGATTACACTAAGGTGGTCATTACAACCCTGGCGGACGGTGTTAAAGCAGCGGTAAGACCGCCAACAGGCCGGCGGTAAAAAAATTGGAATTATGACCGTGGTGGAATCCGCCAACAAAGACAGCCACTTTAACACTCCGACCGCTAACAGACAGGCGGAAGACAATGTACCGCCCACAGTATCACAACCTACAAATCAGCCACCTTTTCCGGGGCGGATTCACCGTGGATAAAAACACGGCGGAAACAGGACTTCGAAGGGAAAACGCTCACCTCTACACATCCCACGAGGAATCAGGACACCATGGAGCCGGAACTCCATATTCTGCCATCGATAGTCTTCCTGCTCCTATAAAAGGATCATCAACGCCATCGGCGAAGAGCACGGTGAGTACTGCACCTACGACATAGGGGAGGGGGGAGGCAAAATAAATCACAGGGACACACACAACCAACATCCCAACCCCCACCCCGACCCTCACCCACTACAACACACACACCAATGCATATCTATACATTACGGTAACACCCCCCAACATCCCCGGAAGAATGCAAAGACAAAAGGAAATGAGTTGAACCATTGTAATATATCAAAATACAGTAAGCAAATATATACAGACATATATACACATTAAACAAAATATACACCACGATTAGTAGTGCAGGTAATGCATCATTCATTTTCCGTGGACCACTGGGCCCAAAATGCATGTGCGAGGCCCACACAAGATACCTGATCAAAACGGAAAGAACACTGCAGGGGCATCAGATAGAAATACAACAGGCACCTCAGGGGGAAGGGAAGGGGGGGCACCTCAGCCGGATGAGTGCACCACTCCAGATGCATGAGGGGGCTCCATGCCCATTGATGTATCCTGGGGAGTGCAAAGCCACAGTCTCTCAAGTCTCTACAGTGGGTGGTTTGCCCACTGTTCAATCCTGGGGAGTTCAAAGCCACAGTCTCTCAAGTCTATACAGTGGGTGGGTTGCCCACTGTACCATCCTGGGGAGTGCAAAGCCACAGTCTCTCAAGTCTCTACAGTGGGTGGTTTTCCCACTGTTCAATCCTGGGGAGTGCAAAGCCACAGTCTCTCAAGTGGATAACAGTCTCCACTGGTGCTGGAGGGGGACTGGTGCCCAGAGTGCAGCACACACCCCATGACGGTCCCAGTTGCGTCACTGCCAATGCCGCAAATGGGCTAGCGGTGCATTCCATGGCGGGCTTTGCCCTGTTCAGTGGTCCCTGGCCTTTTCAGGGGTGCTTGCGTTGCCAGTGTCAGACCTGTTCAGTTGTGCATTCCATGGCGGTCTTTGCCCTGTTCAGCGGTCCCTGGCCTGTTCAGCGGTGCTTGTGTTGCCAGTGTCAGACCTGTTCAGCGGTGCATTCAATGGTGGTCTTTGCCCTGTTCAGTGGTCCCTGGCCTGTTCAGCGGTGCTTGCCAAGGCGGTCCTTCATTGCCCAGCAGGGCTGTGGCTGGCGGTCCTTCATGGGTCAGCTGGGCTGTGGCTTGCGGGGCCCTCCTGGCCAGCTGGGCTGTGGCTGGCGGTGGCCTCCTGGCCAGTGACTCTGGGGCTGGCGGTGGTCTCCTGGGCAGTGACTCTGGGGCTGGCAGTGGCCTCCTGGCCAGTGACGATGGGGCTGGCCTCCTGGGCAGTGACTCTGGCGGTGGCCTCCTGGCCAGTGACGATGGGGCTGGCAGTGGCCTCCTGGGCAGCGGGGATGATGGCGGTCCTCTCCGCCGTGCTGCTCCTCCCAGACTTTGGAGATTTCTTCTGCCCCTTCCCCACCTTGGGAGGAGTCACAGCTGAGTCGCCACTTCCCCAGGGACCCTTGTGAGCGGCTTTGTCGGCTGGAGTCTTCCCCCTCTCCCGCCGGGCACTGTCCAACTTCTGGTGCTTCACAGGGGGCGACTGGCTGTGCTGTGGCTCCGTGCCACACTGGCTGGCCTGGTGGCCGATGCACTACACATACCTGTAACAACAGGCACCACTGGTCTCGGAGATTTTTTGGCTGAGGTGCTAGTACGGGACCTATGAGTTGGACGGGGGGGTGGTGGGAAATAGGTTAAGGGGGGCCAGGAAAAGTTTTTGGGAGACACTGGGAAGGGTAGATGGAGGGAGTTTGGGAGTGGAGGAAGAGGTGGTGGTTGTAGGAGGTGTACGTTTTGTGGATTTGGGTGCAGGTGCATGGGCTGGAGGCTGTCGTGAGGTGGATGGCTGTTGGGTGGGTGTGTGCCTGCGTTTGTGTATCTTCGGAGGGGGCGTCACAGACACACTGGGAGAGGACACAGGGGACGTGTAAATGGGAGTGGGGGTGGTGAATGCACGTGAGCGGGGTGTGGTGGTGGGTGTGCTGGTGCGCGACGTAGTGGCTGTAGTGGTTGTGCATGCTGGTGTGAGTGTAGACAAGACTGTGAGGGAGGAGGGAGACGACGACGAGGGGGACACAGTGGAGGCAGTAGATGTTGGTGTGTCTGTATGTGTGTGATGCTTGCGTGAGTGCCTGTGGGATGTGTGGTGCTTATGTTTGCCTTAACTTCCCTTGTGTGTTGACGTGTGTGCATGCTGGTCTGTAGGTGTGCTTGGGATAGGCTGAGGTACAGGGGATTGGGTCAGGGTGGAGGAAGTTGGAGGGGGGAGGCTAGACACACGGACAATGGCTGCCATCAGTGCTGAGGCCAGAGTTTGCAGGGTTCGATGAAGGGCAGCATGACCAGAATGAATGCCCTCCAGGAATGCATTAGTGTGTTCCAATTCCCTTTCTACACCCTGGATGGCATTCAAAATGGTAGACTGCCTGCCCAACAGTGAGGGACCTGAGGAGGTCAATGGCCTCCTCACTGAGGGCAGCAGAGGTAACAGGGGCAGGGGCTAAGGTGCCTGGGACGAAGGTGATGCCCACCCTCCTGGGTGAGCGGGCACGGGGCGAAGGCTGAGAGGCTGCTGGGAGGGCGGTGCTGGTAGGGTGGGTGGCAGCTGTACCTGTAGAAGTGGGGGGCACAAATTTTGCCACCAACACAAGGGAGCTCCCATCGGAGGACGAGTCCGTGACGCTGGTTTCAGATCTTGTGACCGCCATAGTGCTCCCCTCGCCCTCCGTCTCACTGGTGTATTCTGAGTCCGTGGTGTGGGCCTCCATGGCCATGTGGGATGCAGCTCCCTCGTGCTCCGGTGCCACTGTACCTCCGCCTGATTATTGCTGATGCACACAAGAAGAGGGAGACCACAAAAAGGGGGGGGGGGACAGAAGAAAGACAGGTTGAGTGCATGGCTTACCGCTACCGTTGGCGGACAATACAGACACAGCAGCCCCCTGCACTACGTCGCGTTGTTGGGCTCTACAGATGCAATTCCTGGGATATGGCCTACATGGCTATGGTCGACATCTGCACACATAGATGACACAGGGGCATGAATACCTGTACTTGGCACTCTACAGAGGTTGGGTGGGGTGCCACATGGCCTGCATTACGGAGGGGCCTAGCCTACGGAACTCGCCCTGGCCTAGGGAAACCCACAGCCCTCCTCCCCCACCCAGACACCTTCAATGCGCGCAAAGTCCCCTGAATGATGTTGTACTCACCCCCTTGTGTGTGCTGTGATGCCATCAAGCGCCCATCCAACTCAGGGTAGGCCACCGCCAGGATCCGGAACATCAGGGGGGTCATGGTTCGACGGGCACCCCTCCCACGTTGGGAGGCCCTCCCCAGCTGAGCCTCCGCCGTCTTCTTGCTCCAGCGGTGAATGTCCTCCCATCTTTTCCGGCAGTGGGTGCTCCGTCTGTTGTGGACCCCCAGGGTCCGGACGTCCTTGGCGATGGCACGCCAAATATCCTTCTTCTGGTGGGTGCTGACCTACATGACATGTACAGGGGAAGTGAGTGGCCCACATCCCTACCCTTGCCATGTGGCACATGCATTCACAGTCCATCATGCACGCAGAACTGTGCCCCCTTCATTCTTACAACCAGCCCTCTCCACACAGGCATAGCCCGTACAACATGCTCCCTGTGTACTTACCTGTTGGTCTGGAGGACCGTAGAGTAGCGTGTACTGGGGGAGGACCCCATCCACGAGCTTCTCCAACTCCTCTGCAGTGAAGGCAGGGGCCCTTTCCCCAGATGCACGAGCCATTGTCTCTTCCAGACCGAGGTCACAGCAGCACTTGCAGTGTAGGTCCTCTCCTGTCGAAGATCAGGTATCGAGTGATTGAACAGATAGAAAATGGCGGTCACGTCCGCGGCGGTCACGTCTGCGGCGGTGCGTACCATCACCGCTGGCGTACTTCGTCATTGGCTCCTGGGACCCATAGGGTCGAATGTTAACCAATGCAGCATTGCGCCGCGGTCTTCGACCGCCTACCGCGACGGTGTACAACGCCAGCGCAGTTACCTCACATCCTGTTGTCCCACTTTAGAGGTCAGGCAGCCGTCATTTCAGGGGCCCACATGCCCTAATTACCAACTGCGTCACACAGACCTAGGCCTTGTCGCATAACACAAATACAGGCCACATTTTGTGTATGAATGGTGTTCTGTGTAGACTGTGGGTACATACCTCTGAGTTGTTTGACTCTGTGGTCGCTGTTGTCATTCCTAGGCACCGTCTGCTGGGACATGTGAGGAGATGGCGGAATCCTCCGGTGTACCGACCGCTGGTGGACCTGTCGACAATGGAGGAAAGACATTTGATCATCACCTACAGGTTTGACCGTGCCACAATCCAGGAACTGTGTGCCCAGTTGGAGCCTGACCTGATGTCAGCAATCCGCCATCCCACAGGGATACCCCCTCAAGTGCAGGTGCTATAAGTGCTCCATTTCCTTGCAAGTGGGTCATTTCAAACAACAGTGGCCATGGCATCAGGGATGTCCCAGCCTATGTTTTCCAACGTGTTGTCCAGAGTGTTGTCTGCCCTTCTGAAACACATGCAGAGCTACATCGTTTTCTCTCAGGTGGAGGATTTGGCTACAGTTAAAGGTGACTTCTATGCCCTTGGACATATCCCTAACATCATCGGTGCCATTGATGGGACCCGTGTAGCTCTGGTCCCCCCACAGGAGTGAACAGCTGTACAGGAACCGGAAGAGTTATCATTCGATGAATGTGCAGATAGTATGTTTGGCAACCAGTACATCTCCCAGGTAAATGCTATGTTCCCTGGCTCAGTGCATGACGCCTACATCCTGCGGACTAGCAGCATCCCTTATGTGATGGGTCAACTCCAGAGGCACCAGGTGTTGCTATTAGGGGACTCTGGTTACCCCAACCTGTCATGGCTACTGACCCCAGTGTGGAATCCCAGGACAAGGGCAGAGGAATGCTACAATGAGGCACATGGGCGAACTAGGAGGGTGATCGAATGGACCTTCGGCCACCTGAAGGCCAGGTTCAGGTGTCTCCATATGACAGGTGGATCCCTATTCTACTCACCAAAGAAGATGTGCCAGATCATCGTGGCCTGCTGTATGCTTCACAACTTGGCTTTGCGACGACAGGTGCCTTTTCTGCAGGAGGATGGTCCAGATGACGGTGTTGTGGCAGCTGTGGAGCCTGTGGACAGTGATGAGGAGGAAGCAGAGAAAGAAGACATTGACAACAGGGACTCAGTTATCCAGCAATATTACCAGTGACACACAGGTGAGAACACATTCCTGCCTACTACAAGTACTTTCACACTTCTACCTCTATCATGTCTGTCGATTTCAACCAGTATATGGTAACTGAGTTGTACATTTCCCTTATGGTTTCACAGGTGCGGTTTCCAACGTGTGTCATCTGCTTAGATTCCTCATGGACTTGAGATGTGTGACATAGGTAGAATCTCCAAAACCTGCTCCTCCTATGTTGTTAGTTGTGGGGGAGAAGGTGGGGATCCGCCGCCAGTCCGCTGTACCGCGATGTGGTGTCTTGAGACCACGGAACGCACCTTCCCCCGAAGGTCGTTCCACTTCTTTCTGATGTCGTCCCGATTTCTTGGGTGCTGTCCCACTGCGCTGACCCTGTCGACTATTCTTCGCCATAGCTCCATCTTCCTTGCAATTGAGGTGTGCTGCACCTATGCTCCAATAGCTGTGGCTCTACCCGGACGATTTCCTCCACCATGACCCTGAGCTCCTCCTCCGAGAACCTGGGGTTTCTTTGCATTGCCATGGGGTGGTGTAGGTGATGTGTGGGGGGGTGTATGTGGTGATAAGTGTGGTGATATGTAGTGGTGTGTGGTGTTTTGTGCGTGGAATTAGTGTGGGTGATGGTGTTGTGTGCCTGTGGATGCTTGGTAGTAGTTTGTAGTGTCTCTCTCTGGCCTTCTTTCTGTGTTTTTGTCATAGGGGTTTGTGGGTGATGTGGGTGTGTGTTTTATATTGTAATAGGTGTGTGGGAGTGGTGTGTGTATGTGTATCAGGTGTGTGTATTTCGAATTGTCCAATGTGGTTGTGTTTTGTAAGAGTGTGTGTATTTTGAGCGCGGCGGTGTGTACCGCCAATGGAATACCATGGTTGAAAGACCGCAGCGTGGATTCGTGGGTCGTGATAGCGTGGGCGTATTTCTGTTGGCGTGACGGTGTCGGTTTTGTTTTTGCCAGTTTATCACTGACCTTTGGTGTGGCGGACTTGTGTGGGTGTCTGTATTTTGTCGGATTTCGAGATGTGGGTCGTAATAGCTGTGGCGGAATTCCGCGGCGGTGTGTTGGCGGTCTTCTGCACAGCGGTAAGCGGCTTTTACCGCCAATGTTGTAATGACCCCCTAAATTCCTATAAACTGCACATTTTGTGAGAGTACCTGTGTCTTGTCTGAATTAATTGTACACCTCATACTCTGCAAAAGTTGTCTGAATATACCAGTCACATCGTCAACTGCTTGCTCATTGTAATCTTTTAAAGAATGCATTTCAACTCCTGACAAAAACTGTGGGCTACTCTGTCCACGAACTACGTTCTGCTCATGCAGCTCACACTGGCCCCCACCTTTTATAACCTCCTCATTACTGGAATGTGAAAAGTCAGATTCTCCTGTAACAGCTTGGTAAATTTCAGCTTTATTTTGGAATAACTTGTTCTTATTAACTTGCTCTTTTAATTTCCTATTTTCATATTCTAAGGCCCGTATTTATACTCCGTTTGCGCCGAATCAGCGTCGTTTTTTTCGACGCAAATTCGGCGCAAAACTAACGCCATATTTATACTTTGGCGTTAGACGCGTCTAGCGCCAAAGTATGGGCAAATAGCGTCATTTTTTTGCGTGAACGCCTTCCTTGCGTTAATGAGATGCAAGGAAGGCGTTCCCGTCTAAAAAAATGACGGCGACACAAATGCGTCGTATTTATACTCCCGGGCAAAAATCACGCCCGGGAGTGGGCGGGTCAAAAAATCCCGCATTTGCGCCACTTTTTAACGCCTGGGTCAGGGTAGGCGTTAAGGGGCCTGTGGGCTCAAAATGAGCCAACAGGTGCCCTCCCATGCCCCCAGGGACCCCCCCTGCCACCCTTCCCCACCCCAGGAGGACACCCAAGGATGGAGGGACCCATCCCAGGGACATTCAGGTAAGTTCAGGTAAGTATAATTTTTTATTTTTTTTAATTTTTTTTGGTGGCATAGGGGGGCCTTATTTGTGCCCCCCTACATGCCACTATGCCCAATGACCATGCCCAGGGGACATAAGTCCCCTGGGCATGGTCATTGGGCAAGGGGGCATGACTCCTGTCTTTACTAAGACAGGAGTCATTTAAATGGCGTCTGGGCGTTGAAAAAAATGGCGCAAATCGGGTTGAGGCGATTTTTTTGCCTCAACCTGACTTGCCCCATTTTAAGACGCCCTAACGCCATTTTCCCCCTACGCCGGCGCTGCCTGGTCTACGTGGTTTTTTTCCACGCACACCAGGCAGCGCCGGTCTGCTAGCGCCGGCTAACGCCATTCCATAAATACGGCGCCCGCATGGCGCTTCAGAATGGCGTTAGACGGCGCAAAATTTTTTGACGCTAAACTGCGTTAGCGCAGTTTAGCGTCAAAAAGTATAAATATGGGCCTAAGTGTTTCCATCTCTCAGGCATTTTTCTGTGAGCGGACAAAAGTATTTGAACCCTCCTGTCAAGAACAAAAGAGACATCATTCCATTCAAAAAGCACCTTTTCTAAACATGAAAACAAGCTTAATACTTTTTTTTATCCAAGCACCCATTCCAAATTTTAGAAAATCCTGATACACAAGAAAACATATTTCCCAAGACATCATAAGACATTTTAATTTCACATGCATTTTCAAACATTGTTTGCAGTGCTTCCTTTAACTCTCTGAATAAAAACATATTTACACTTGTGTACTCTCAACCCTCAACCTCTCTTTTTAGACTATCCGACCTACGCCAAAATGTTTTGCGTTCACTAATGACCGAGTTGACAAAAATCTCTGGAATGCACTTCTCAGTTCAAAGAAGACATTTATTATTATTTCACCACAAGGTTCCTAAAACGGAGGTAACCATGTTAGGAGCACACGTTTAAAAATTGTCACAGCAATGAAAGGAAAACATACCAAAATGATTATCATTTGCAATGTACACAGCAAATATATGTAGTTATATTATATTATAATTGCAAAGCAAATAATGAAGTAAAACATAATCACCGTAGAGCGTGCCAAGCTCTTCATCTTTCTCATGCCAGCAAGACAATGACCCCTTTCAAGTGCAAAAGAAAAAGAGATAACCACCCTCATGGGACCGATATGAGGCATCCAACGTCAAGAATCCTGATTGAGGCCACTCTACTCTCTCACTGTCACACTGGGTCTTTTATATCTTAAAAAAAACAACAGAAGGAGCTTTCTGGAAAAAACCCTAATTCAGCAATTCAAACATGCTGGCTCATTTAAGTCAGAGTTGAAAGAAACAGATTGGAACTGGCCAGTTTCCCAAGTTGTCTCTCCCAAGCCCAAGCCGTTCCCTGCTTGCACTATAAACATCGGTCTGGTACATTCTTATCGTGCTCATTGCCTAACTCCCCTATATTATGTCCTAGCTCTTCGGTGAGAAAGAGCATGAAAATAAGCACAGTTTACAATGTGGAAAAATAGAAGCACGTTTAATATGGCAGTGTCTGACACTACGATAAAGTCAATAGGCAGCTAAACTGAATCCAAAATGTAGTCTGCAACTGGTGAACACTGGACAGCTAATCCAGGGGCAAAGTAGTGCAACACAAAGTCAGTGGTCAAAAACACACATTTCACTACATTCCACTCTTTGATCAAGGACTTTGTGTACGTCTCTCTTATTTATTTATTTTTCTTTAAAAAAATTTATAAGCAAATCAGGTTTGCATTGTATACAGCAGCATAATGAAATGATAAAAGCAATCACCATAAAGAAATGGAAGTGGATTAAGTTATTGATCTTGTAAACAATTAAACCAGACACACCTACAATGAAAAGACTGAAGCATATATATTCTGATTGGGGTAATAACTGATTGAATAGTGTCTCTAGAATATAAAGCAAGTTGCTATGGAATTAGATGGAAACATCAGGAGCTCTAATCATGTAAAGGTAAACGGTCCACCTGAAATGTTTTCTGGAATATAAGTGTTCCCATACGAGAATAGTCAGCCAACTGGCAATTTAAACATGCTTAATGAGACTGGGAGCAGTGATCAGATGATAAGAAGCTATGGGTTAATTCCAGTGGGAAAATGTAATCAAACAAGATGACAGAACATCCATGGTACTCAGTATTGTTTCCATGCAGAACTTGAATCTGTGAAGCACAATTAGCACTAAATGGATCCATAGATTTTGTACTTTAAAAGCAGCAGGAGCGTTGCACAAAGGTGATCAATCAGGTTCAAGTTGGGGGTGCGGTCCCTCCCCCAACCCTACACGCAAAGGTCCGAAGGGAGGCCACGCAGCATACTCATGGTCAGTAGCAAGTCATAGTAAGATCTGTAAAAGAAACAAGTATGATTTTTCTTGCAAATAGCATTTGTCATCTGAAATGTGCTTTCCTTTTTCCTTTCCTTGTTTTATAATCAGCAGGACATTATTGGGGCCCTTTGCTATGATTTCTGTAGGTTCTAGAGGGCCATTTGGGGGTTGTATCCATACCTTAGCACTGAGGTTTTTATCTTCTGAATCACATCTTCCCTTTCCTTGCACTGTCAGAAGGGCTGGGGCAGTCCCCTTCCTCACCAATCCTCCATACACTGAACTTATGGCAAGTTGGACAAGTCTGTCTCCAATCTGTATGACTAAATCAACTTCTCCACTATTTAACAGAATAGGTTTGATTTCTATCAGCCCTGGTAACTTTCCTCTCCTCAATTGATCTTTAACTGTTTGTGGGACAGATCTCTGTTGTGTGTGCTGACTAATAAGACATTGCAAAAATCACAGTTTTGATCAAATCTAGAGGAATGTGCATCTCTCTAACTTCTGCCAACCTGTAAGTGTATTTTTCGCCCAGGTGTTCACATTTCTGGTGCGCCCACTTAACCATCCCCACCAAGTCAGATTTCTGGGTTGACACTTCTGCCTCTGAATATTTGGCTTTGTCGTCTGCAAGGGAATTGAACCAGTGTTCTAGTGAGTCAATGGGACAATGAATATCTATGACTTTACTCTGTTCTAACATTTCAAAACTTTCCTGCCACCACTCCTTGCTCCACACCTCCTTTGAGTGAATGAACCAGTTATATGCATGCCATGTGGGAAGCCAAATGGCTAATCCATTGGTAGTGAACCAAGAATGAGTGTGAAAATGACAAGGCTCAAGCAGCTCTTGCTTTAGAGTCTGATATACAGCATACAACTCTGCATACAGGCTACTTTTTCCTTCTCCTGTGGTGGTCAACAAATCTTTGGTAACTGAATTGTATGACACTGCTTTCCAATGCCTTTTGGCACCCACATATTTGAATGAATCATTAGTAAACCAAACATGCTTCCTATCCTCAGGGGACAAGATTTCAAATGGTGCACTCCATTTCACTGGTGACTCTTTTACCTGTGGTACCTTCTGCACTCTTCTCATCCTGTACAAGGCCTTGTGACACCTGTTCATGTAGGGCTGCAGTGCCTGCCGGTTCTACTCGAACCCTGTCTTGTATGTACCAGATCCAGTGTATGATACTAGCCTCTTGTGCATGTCCTATACAGTGAGATTTAGGTGAACTCATCACACACTGCACAATTGGTATTTCAAGTCTCAGAATTACATTATGACCTAGTGTTATTTGCTCAGTATCCACTAGAGCCCAATAACGAGCTAGACGCTGTTTTTCAAAAGGAGTATAGCGCTCCCCAAAGTCAGGTAGTTTTCTAGTCCAAAATCCTAGGGGCACTCTTGTCCTTCCCTGTTTCTGCCACATATTCCAATTTACATATTGTCCCTGAACAGTTACATGTAACTCAATGTCTCCCTCTTGCACTGTCCACAAGTCTAAAGCCTGTTGAATTATTTCATTTGCCAAATCAAAAGCACACTGCTGTTCCTTATCCCATTCAAACTCATGTTTTTTCCTGGTGACGGTCATGCTGTTTCCAAAAATCAAACAATCCCATGAAACTCTCTGTCTCTTTCTTAGTGCAAAGAGTAAGAAACTGCAACTTCTTTTGTTTTACCCACAACAACATCTCTCTATGTTCTGGATTACACTAAATTCCTATAAACTGCACATTTTGTGAGAGTACCTGTGTCTTGTCTGAATTAATTGTACACATCATACTCTGCAAAAGTTGTCTGAATATACCAGTCACATCGTCAACTGCTTGCTCACTGTAATCTTTTAAAGAATGCATTTGAACACCTGCCAAAAACTGTGGATTACTCTGTGCACGAACTAAGTTCTGCCCATGCAGCTCACACTGGGCCCCACCTTTTTTAACTTCCTCATTACAGGAATATGAAAAGTCAGATTCTCCTGTAACAGCTTGATACATTTCAGCTTTATTTTGTAATAACTTCTTCTGATTAACTTGCTCTTTTAATTTCTTATTTTCATATTCTAACTGTTTACATCTCTCATGCATTTTTCTGTGAGCAGACAAAAGTATCCAAACCCAACTGTCAAGAACACAAGACACATCATTCCATTTCAAAAGCACGTTTTCTAAACATGAAAACACATTTAATACTTTTGTTTTATCCAACCACCCATCCCAAATTTTAGAAAATCCTGATACACAAGAAAACACATTTACCAAGACATCATTAGGCATTTTAATTTCACATGCATTTTCAAACATTGTTTGCAGTGCTTCCTTTAACTCTCTGAATAAAAACTTATTTACACTTTTAAATTGTGCACTCTCAACCCTCAACCTCTCTTTTTAGACTATCTGACCTACGCCAAAATGTTTTGCGTTCACTAATGACCGAGCTGACAAAAATCTCTGGAATGCCCTTCTCAGTTCAAAGAAGACATTTATTACTATTTCACCACAAGTTTCCTAAAATGGAGGTTAGCATGTTAGGAGGACACGTTTCAAAATAGTCACAGCAATGAAAGGAAAACACACCAAACTGATTCTCAACTGCAATGCACATAGCAAATATATGTAGTTATATTATATTATAATTGCAAAGCAAATAATGAAGTAAAAATTCATCACCGTAGAGCGTGCCAAGCTTTTCATCTTTCTCATGCCAGCAAGACAATGACCCCTTTCAACTGCAAAAGAGAAAGAGATAACCACCCTCATGGGACAGATATGAGGCATCCGACCTCAAGAATCCTGATTGAGCCCACTCTACTCTCTCACTGTCACACTGGGTCTTTTATATCTTAAAAAAAAACAACAGAAGGAGCTTTCTGGAAAGAAACCCTCATTTAGGAATTCAAACATGCTGGGTAATTTAGGTCAAAGTTGAAAGAAACAGATTGGAACTGGCCAGTTTCCCAAGTTGTCTCTCCCAAGCCCAAGCCATTCCCTGCTTAAACTATAAACATTAGTCTGATACATTCTTATCGTGCTCACTGCCTAACTCTCATATAATATGTCCTAGCTCTTCGGTGAGAAAGAGCATGAAAAAATGCACAGTTTACAATGTGGAAAAATAGAAGCACGTTTAATATGGCAGTGTTTAACGCTACGATAAAGTCAATAGGCAGCTAAACTGAATACAAAATGTAGTGTGCTAATGGTGAACACTAGACAGCTAATCCAGGTGCAAAGTAGTGCAACACAAAGTCAGTGGTCAAAAACACGTATTTCACTACATTCCACTCTAAATCAATGACTTTGTGTAAGTCTCTCTTATTTATTTATTTTCCTAAAACAAAAAAACATTATAAGCAAATCAGGTTTGCATTGTATACAGCAGCATAATGAAATGATAAAAGCAATCACTATAAAGCAATGGAAGTGGATTAAGGTATTGATCTTGTAAACAATTAAACCAGACCCATCTACAATGAAAAGACTGAAGTTTGTATATTATGATTGGCGTAATAACTGATTGAATAGTGTCTCTAGGATAGCAAGTTGGTATAGAATTAGATGGAAACATCAGGAGCTCTAATCATGTAAATGTATACGGTCCACCTGAAATGCTTGCTGGAATATAAGTGTTCCCACAAGAGAATAGTCAGCCAACTGGCAAGTTAAACATGCTTAATGAGACAGGCAGCAGTCATCAGATGGTAAGAGGCCATGGGTTAATTCCAGTGGGAAAATATAATCAAACAAGATGACAGAACATCCATGGTACTCAGTATTGTTTCCATGCAGAACTTGAATCTGTGAAGCACAATTAGCACTAAATGGATCCATAGACTTTGTACTTTAAAAGCAGCAGGAGCGTTGCACAAAGGTCATTAATCAGGTTCAAGTTGGGGGTGCGGTCCCTCCCCCAACCCCACACGCAAACGTCTGAAGGGAGGCCACACAGCACACTCATGGTCAGTGGCAAGTCGTAGTAAGATTTGTAAAAGAAACAAGTATGATTTTTCTTGCAAATAGCATTTGTCATCTGAAATGTGCTTTCCTTTTTCCTTTCCTTGTTTTAGAATCAGCAGGAAATTATTGGGGCCCTTTGATATGATTTCTGTAGGTTCTAGAGGGCCATTTGGGGGTTCTATCCATACCTTAGCACTGAGGTTTTTATCTTCTGAATCTCATCTTCCCTTTCCTTGCACTGTCAGAAGGGCTGGGGCAGTCCCCTTTCTCACCAATCCTCCATACACTGAACTTATAGCAAGTTGGACAAGTCTGTCTCCAATCTCTATGAATAAATCAGTTTCTCCACTATTTAACAGAATAACTTTGATTTCTATCAGCCCTGCCTCAATTGATCTTTAACTGTTTGTGGGACAGATCTCTGTTGTGTGTGATGACTAATAAGACATTGCAAAATCACAGTTTTTATCAAATCTAGAGGAATGTGCATCTCTCTAACCTCTGGGAACCTGTAAGTGTCTTTTTTGCCCAGGTGTTCACATTTCTGGTGTGCCCACTTAGCCATCCCCACCAAGTCAGATTTCTGGGTTGACACTTCTGCCTCTGAATATTTGGCTTTGTCGTCTGCAAGGGAATTGAACCAGTGTTCTAGTGAGTCAATTGGACAATGAATATCTATGACTTTACTCTGTTCTAACATTTCAAAAATTTCCTGCCACCACTCCTTGCTCCACACCTACTTTGAGTCAATAAACCAGTTATATGCATGCCGTGTGGGAAGCCAAACGGCTAATCCATTGGTAGTGAACCAAGAATGAGTGTGAAAATGACAAGGCTCAAGCAGCTCTGGCTTTAGAGTCTGATATACAGCATACAACTCTGCATACTGGCTACTTTTTCCTTCTACTGTGGTGGTCAACAAATCTTTGGTAGCTGAATTGTATGACACTGCTTTCCAATGTCCTTTGGCACCCACATATTTGAATGAATCATTAGTAAACCAAACATGCTTCCTATCCTCAGGGGACAAGATTTTAAATGGTGCACTCCATTTCACTGGTGACTCTTTTACCTGTGGTACCTTCTGCCCTCTTCTCATCCCGTACAAGGCCTTGTGACACCTGCTCATTTAGGGTGGCAGTGCCTGCTGGTCCTACTCGAACCCTGTCTTGTATGTACCAGATCCAGTGTATGATACTAGCCTCTTGTGCATGTCCTATACAATGAGATTTAGGTGAACTCATCACACACTGCACAATTGGTATTTCAAGTCTCAGAATTACATTATGACCTAGTGTTATTTGCTTAGTATCCACTAGAGCCCAATAACGAGCTAGAAGCTGTTTTTCGAAAGGAGTATAGCGCTCCCCAAAGTCAGGTAGTTTTCTAGTCCAAAATCCTAGGGGCACTCTTGTCCTTCCCTGTTTCTGCCACATATTCCAATTTACATATTGTCCCTGAACAGTTACATGTAACTCAATGTCTCCCTCTTGCACTGTCCACAAGTCTAAAGCCTGTTGAATTATTTCATTTGCCAAATCAAAAGCACACTGCTGTTCCTTACCCCTTTCAAACTCATGGTTTTTCCTGGTGACGGTCATACTGTTTCCAAAAATCAAACAATGCCATGAAACTCTCTGTCTCTTTCTTAGTGCAAAGAGTAAGAAACTCCAACTTCTTTTGTTTTACCCGCAACAACATCTCTCTATGTTCTGGATTACACTAAATTCCTATAAACTGCACATTTTGTGAGAGTACCTGTGTCTTGCCTGAATTAATTGTACACATCATACTCTGCAAAAGTTGTCTGAAAATACCAGTCACATCGTCAACTGCTTGCTCACTGTAATCTTTTAAAGAATGCATTTGAACTGCTGCCAAAAACTGTGGGTTACTCTGTGCACAACCTACGTTCTGCCCATGCAGCTCACACTGGCCCCCACCTTTTTTAACTTCCTCATTACAGGAATGTGAAAAGTCAGATTCTCCTGTAACAGCTTGATAAATCTCAGCTTTATTTTGTAATAACTTCTTCTGATTAACTTGCTCTTTTAATTTCTTATTTTCATATTCTAACTGTTTACATCTCTCATGCATTTTTCTGTAAGCAGACAAAAGTATCCAAACCCAACTGTCAAGAACACAAGAGGAATCATTCCATTCAAAAAGCACCTTTTCTAAACATGAAAACACATGTAATACTTTTGTTTTATCCAAACACCCATCCCAAATTTTAGAAAATCCTGATACACAAGAAAACACATTTCCCAAGACATCATTAGGCATTTTAATTTCACATGCATTTTCAAACATTGTTTGCAGTGCTTCCTTTAACTCTCTGAATAAAAACATATTTACACTTTTAAATTTTACACTCTTAGCCCTCAACCTCTCTTTTTAGACTATCTGACCTACGCCAAAATGTTTCGCGTTCACTAATGACCGAGCTGACAAAAATCTCTGGAATGCACTTCTCAGTTCAAAGAAGGCATTTATTATTATTTCACCACAAGGTTCCTAAAATGGAGGTTAGCATGTTAGGAGGACACGTTTAAAAATAGTCACAGCAATGAAAAGAAAACACACCAAGCTGATTCTCAACTGCAATGTACACAGCAAATATATGTAGTTATATTATAGTATAACTGCAAAGCAAATAATGAAGTAAAAATTCATCACCGTAGAGCGTGCCAAGCTCTTCATCTTTCTCATGCCAGCAAGACAATGACCCCTTTCAACTGCAAAAGAGAAAGAGATAACCACCCTCATGGCACAAATATGAGGCATCCGACGTCAAGAATCCTGATTGAGGCCACTCTACTCTCTCAATGTCACACTGGGTCTTTTATATCTTTAAAAAAAACAACAGAAGGAGCTTTCTGGAAAGAAACCCTCATTTAGGAATTCAAACATGCTGGGTAATTTAGGTCAGAGTTGAAAGAAACGGATTGGAACTGGCCAGTTTCCCAAGTTGTCTCTCCCAAGCCCAAGCCGTTCCCTGCTTAAACTATAAACATTAGTCTGGTACATTCTTATCGTGCTTACTGCCTAACTCCCTTATAATATGTCCTAGCTCTACGGTGAGAAAGAGCATGAAAATAAGCACAGTTTACAATGTGGAAAAATAGAAGCACGTTTAATATGGCAGTGTTTAACGGTACGATAAAGTCAATAGGCAGCTAAACTGAATACAAAATTTTGTCTGCTAATGGTGAACACTAGATAGCTAATCCAGGTACAAAGTAGTGTAACACAAAGTCAGTGTTCAAAAACACATATTTCACTACATTCCACTCTTTGATCAATGACTTTGTGTACGTCTCTCTTATTTATTTATTTTTCTAAAACAAAAAAACATTATAAGCAAATCAGGTTTGCATTGTATACAGCAGCATAATGAAATGATAAAAGCAATCACTATAAAGCAATGGAAGTGGATTAAGGTATTGATCTTGTAAACAATTAAAACAGACACACCTACAATGAAAAGACTGAAGCTTGTATATTCTGATTGAGGTAATAACTGATTGAATAGTGTCTCTAGGATAGCAAGTTGGTATAGAATTAGATGGAAACATCAGGAGCTCTAATCATGTAAAGGTATACGGTCCACCTGAAATGCTTGCTGAATATAAGTGTTCCCATAGAAGAATAGTCAGCCAACTGGCAATTTTAACATGCTTAATGAGACTGGCAGCAGTCATCAGATGATAAGAAGCCATGGGTTAATTCCAGTGGGAAATATAATCAAACAAGATGACAGAACATCCATGGTACTCAGTATTGTTTCCAAGCAGAACTTGAATATGTGAAGCACAATTAGCACTAAATGGATCCATAGACTTTGTACTTTAAAGCAGCAGGAGCGTTGCACAAAGGTCATCAATCAGGTTCAAGTTGGGGGTGCGGTCCCTCCCCCAACCCCACACGCAAATGTCCGAAAGGAGACCACACAGCACACTCATGGTCAGTGGCAAGTCGTAGTAAGATCTGTAAAAGAAACAAGTATGATTTTTCTTGCAAATAGCATTTGTCATCTGAAATGTGCTTTCCTTTTTCCTTTCCTTGTTTTATAATAAGCAGGACATTATTGGGGCCCTTTGCTATGATTTCTGTAGGTTCTAGAGGGCCATTTGGGTGTTCTACCCATACCTTAGCACTGAGGTTTTTATCTTCTGAATCACATCTTCCCTTTCCTTGCACTGTCAGAAGGGCTGGGGCAGTCCCCTTCCTCACCAATCCTCCATACACTGAACTTATAGAAAGTTGGACAAGTCTGTCTCCAATCTGTATGAATAAATCAGCTTCTCCACTATTTAACAGAATAACTTTGATTTCTATCAGCCCTGGTAACTTTCCTCTCCTCAATTGATCTTTAACTGTTTGTGGGACAGATCTCTGTTGTGTGTGCTGACTAATAAGACATTGCAAAATCACAGTTTTTATCAAATCTAGAGGAATGTGCATCTCTCTAATCTCTGCCAACCTGTATGTGTCTTTTTCACCCAGGTGTTCACATTTCTGGTGGCCCACTTAGCCATCCCCACCAAGTCAGATTTCTGGGTTGACATTTCTGCCTCTGAATATTTGGCTTTGTCGTCTGCAAGGGAATTTAACCAGTGTTCTAGTGAGTCAATGGGACAATGAATATCTATGACTTTACTCTGTTCTAACATTTCAAAAATTTCCTGCCACCACTCTTTGCTCCACACCTCCTTTGAGTGAATAAACCAGTTATATGCATGCCGTGTGGGAAGCCAAACGGCTAATCCATTGGTAGTGAACCAAGAATGAGTGTGAAAATGACAAGGCTCAAGCAGCTCTGGCTTTAGAGTCTGATATACAGCATACAACTCTGCATACTGGCTACTTTTTCCTTCTCCTGTGGTGGTCAACAAATCTTTGGTAACTGAATTGTATGACACTGCTTTCCAATGTCCTTTGGCACCCACATATTTGAATGAATCATTAGTAAACCAAACATGCTTCCTATCCTCAGGGGACAAGATTTCAAATGGTGCACTCCATTTCACTGGTGACTCTTTTACCTGTGGTACCTTCTGCCCTCTTCTCATCCTGTACAAGGCCTTGTGACACCTGCTCATTTAGGGCTGCAGGGCCTGCCGGTCCTACTCGAACCCTGTCTTGTATGTACCAGATTCAGTGTATGATACTAGCCTCTTGTGCATGTCCTATACAGTGAGATTTAGGTGAACTCATCACACACTGCACAATTGGTATTTCAAGTCTCAGAATTACATTATGACCTAGTGTTATTTGCTCAGTATCCACTAGAGCCCAATAACGAGCTAGAAGCTGTTTTTCAAAAGGAGTATAGCGCTCTCCAAAGTCTATCCTATAATAGGTCTCAACAATCTTCTTTTGCAGCTTGTTCTGATGATACTATACAGGAGCATCCCAGAGCCTCTGGCATACTGCCAATGCTACTGCTTTCCATTACAGTTTACCTGATATCATCAATGGTACTGTGGCAATGTTACCCAATATTTACGTCCCCTTACCTAGGGCCGGGGCAGCCCAGAATTCATCCTGTATTTGATTTACAACTTCCAGAAGATTCACAAGTGTCTGTGTACCGTGTGTGGTACTATAGCAGCAAACAGTGCACCCCAAGTAGCGCTGTTGACCACTGAGTGAACCATCTCAAATGGCAAGCACAGTGTGAGAATTCTACGTTTATCATGGGGTCTTGTATGGGGAAAGACTGCTTCCAAGGCGTCAACTGTTTGTGCTAACCAAAACTTAATCTCTTCATGTTTGGTGGGTACTTTACCCAAAACTGAATGCACAGAACCAGAATTAAATTCTGCTGTGGACACATGTGGTTGCACTGGAGCCGCCCTCGGTGGGGCAGTGCTTAAAATTTCCATTATGAATTGTATTGATCATCTATATATTTCCACTAGATTAGTGTGTAGGCAGCATACGTCCACCACCACCATTGTACCTACATTAGGGTGTGGTGTATAGATAGACAATTCTGGCCATGCAGGTCCATTATTGTTTAAAGGATCTAGTCTAACATTCTGTGGAACGTGAGGTAGGGCGCCACCAAGCCAATTTTGGTATTCCTAATAAGATAGTGGTATTTCTAAATACGCATAAGGTCTACATTGTGGGGATGCACTTGCTGGAGTGTAATGGTGAAATGTGTGCATGTTCCCATCTGCTGCTGGAAAGGTGACCCAAGAGTAAAACATTTCCGTTCTGTAAGCTGCGTGTGCCTCAACGTCAAATGTAACTTCTCCTGCCTCATCCGTGAGGCCATTATTCCTTAAGTGTGTTATTTGGGGTAATATAATGTTTGCTGCAATTATAACCCTGTTTTGGTCAGCCATTTTTTAAAGTGGAATTTAATCATTCAGAAATCAAAATACCAAACTGGGGAATCCTTTTAAGAGTTCCAGCTTGAACAACCTACAGCTGAGGAGGATATTCCCTAACACCACGGATGTTTCTGTGTAAAGTAGGTAGGGTGTCCCTTGCATGAAATGAGATAGAGATACTTGGGAGATCCGTAAAATCAGTGCCTAACCAAATTTGGCGGTGCCATGTCATAGACTCCTGTTATGGTAACAAGACTACTGGATTTTGGGCGGCAGCTGCACCGAGCGTGGGGGACTGAGTCTTATCCCACACCGTGTGACAGCTGTCAGCCTAACCCTTTCCCACCATCTAGCAGCACCTTACAAGTACCAGAGGTAAAAGTGATTTCTGACAGCCTATCGCATGACACTCAGACTCCTCAGGGAAGTTGCACTGGAACAGATCTTACCCATAACAAAAGCAGAATCTTGGTTCAATAGGTTTTATTGAAGCAATTACATTCTATGTAGAAAGCCATGAATTGTGATTATGAGGATAACGAAACACAGTGTTATTAGAGCAGTGACCAAAAAAATGAAACATAGAAGAGTCCATATTGTCATGGTAGTGTGCCCAGCATTCCTCCCTTCACTACTAAGTTTTTATATGAGAGCAGGTAGCAGTGGTAGTTCTATTCTGCCCTTCTGGCCCCAGGTAGGAAGCCCAACCCCATACCTGCGTTCAGAGGTGAAGAGGACTGTTAGTCTGCTGGGAGTCTTCCCATGTAGACGAAGAGGAAGAAAAAGTTTTCTGCAGAAACTGCGAGGACGTGCAGCTTGAGATGGCAAACTGCCCGGAATGTCCCCTCTAAGATGATATGGGCATTGTGATGTTTTATAATAACATATCTGTTATTCTAAGAACTGTTCTGATGTGACAACAAATATATTTCTGTGTAGGGTAGACAATCTTTCTTTTGTACAGCCTTGGGTTGAGCACAGATGAAAATGCCATGCATAGAAACGAATAACAGATTCTGCAAGAAAGCACAACTGATAAAAGGAATAAGAAAACATCTCCACTAAAAATTAAGCTTTGCCAAAATAATTAAGAAAAAAAAGTGGAATGTCACTAGTTATAAAAGCACAGGCCTCAGGCCCAGAGCTAAATAATGTGCCTGTGTAAAATGCTAAAATAACCTCACGACAAAAGTGTTGATAACAAAGCCCATTTGTGAGCAATGGAAAACAAAGCAGCATCATTAAGATTTGCTTCCTAAAAGCTATCCAAGAACTTAGATTGCCCCATATTTACATGTTTTCTTATGTCATAAAAGCCAAACATCTTCCATCTCTAAGCCACAGACTGGCAGCTTATGCCAATAAAGTGAAATCTTAACTTAATCTGAAGAAAGCAGGAACCTGCAAGCATGATGTAAAGTTGCAGAGCGTGACTGGTTGTGGATTAAAGAGACATGAGATCCATTTAGAATTGTGCAGCTTTGGTGTTCGGCGCATCAACATGTGATAATGTCGGCTGCGGGCTTATGAGCATAGATTGGACACCAGCACACAGTCTTTTATGAATTAAGCACAGAATCCAAGCTCAAATGTGTCTAGAATTCAAATTATTTGACCACGAGATAGGGGCAAATGGAGCTCTTTCACAATGCTGGTTTAAAATAAAACAAGCCAAGATAAATTATTTGAAAAACATCCATTTCAGCAAATTTGAAAGCTGCAATTACCGAAGAAAAACTCAGAGGCACATTGTAATTACTGAATACTCTTGCAGAGCTAGGAATGGTACAACCATGGGACCTTGAGGTACAATATGATAACTTGAAATGCTTCCTGAAGAACTGTCTCACCACTCACAAAATGTAGGCACCACCTCTGTTCTGATTTGACCAAGGCCAACTATGCAATAAATGAATATCAAACACATCATGTTGTAGTCATATCATTGGAGCTTCAACTCAAATACGTTTGACTATGTTTTGGGCTGTTTGACATAGGAGAAGTGGGACAACTGTTGAAGTCAAAACGAGAGAAGCCAGCCTCCTGATTTTGCACAAACAACAAGGGAGGTCTAGCAAATCATACAGAAGGAATGTTTTAAATTAAATTTGTGAAGTATATGGATAGTGTACAGAACATTTTGAACATCCAACAAATTAAAGACTGAACATGCAATTTATAAAATTGATGCACCTTCCTATAAGTATGTTTTTAATAGACACGTCAAGAGAGTAGCCAGAAAATTAAAATACCCCCACTTTGAACTAAAGTTTTTGATGATAAGTAGCAAGCAAAGTAAGTGATCCGAGCCCTCCCGAGATGAGCTTGCTTGTCTCTTCCATCAAAGCATCTATCCATTCATCCTTTCACCAGTGGCCTAACTAAACTTGAGGGACCCCTCTGCATGCAACATGCAGGGCCCCCCCTTCGGACTCACTCAGGAGCTCTTCAGCCAGGATGATGTGCTGAGGGGGCCCTTGGTGCTCGGGGGCCCCCAAACTGCAGGGGCTGTGGGGCCTTTGTTACGCTATTGCCTTTCACCCTTCTATCCACCTGCTGATATCCACTATTTCACCTTTTCATTCTGACATTCATTAATTCTTTCAACTATCATTCAGTCTTTCCCTATTCCATCCATCCAATCTGTCATCCATCCATGCATTCTGTCATCAGTCCATCCTGCATCTGTCCAACCACTCTGCCATCCATCCATCTATCCACTCTGCCATCCATTCATCCATCTACTCATCCATCCACTCTGACATCCATCCTTCCATCCATCCACTCTGACATTCATCCAACTGTCCATCCATTCATCCATGTGTCCACTCTGCCATCCATCCATGCATCCACCCATTCATCAATCCCCTCTGCCTTTCATCTGTCCACTTTGCCATCCACCCACTCTGCCATTCATCCATTCATCCTCCACTCTGCCATTCACTCTGCGCTCCATCCATCCATTCGTCCATCGATCCCCCTGCCATCCATCTACCCATCCATCCGTCAATCCATCCATCCATTCATCCATCTATCCATCCTCTCTGCCATCCATCTGTCTATTCTGCCATCCATCCATTCATCATAAATTTTCCACTCTGCCATCCATCCACCCATCCATCCATCCATTTGTCCATCCACTCTGTCACCCATTCACTCATCTTTTTTACACACTCATCCATCTCTTTACTCTGCACTTTTACCTGTCCATCCCCCTTTCCATCCATCCTTTACTCTACCATCCTTTCACCTATCCACTCACCTATCCATTCACTCATCCTTTCAGCCATTCATTCATCTACCCACTTATTCATCAGTCCACTCATTCACTCACTCATCCATACATCATTTCACCCTTCCTTTCATTCAATATTCCTTCCATCTTTCTCTATCCTATTTACCCATCTTTTGTTCTTCCTTGCTCCTGCTTACTCTTCTATTGCCGTGGTACTCTTTTATAGCAGTATTTATCAGCTTTTGTCTGCCAAGTTGCAGACAGAAAAGGCCCATGAATAACTCCAACACCGCTAAAGCTGCCAACGACGCCCCTGTGCACACTCTATTTAATAGAACTTCATCATTTTTCATTAGATGGGTTTAATTCCCTAGCAATAAATACAGTTTTCTTCTTTCTTCAGAATAAGGTTTTGTTCCGAAGAAGCCTTTGTTGCTGACCTGGGTACCTTGCTAATCAGTTTTGCTTGAGTCATTTAGCCGGGACCATGTACACCTGATCTTAACTGGTGGCATAGAAATCTCTAAAGCCACCACAAACGTTTCAGGTGGTGAGCCACCATTCCATCCCAATAGACTCTGATCGCGTCATTTTTTAAATTTACTGGGAAGGTGGCCTAGTGAGTATGACAAAGTTCGTCATTGTCCAACAGTGCTTCAATTTACCTCCTTTGGATTGCTATACTACAAAGTTGTATTCCTGCTTGTTTTTTGGAGGATTGCTGAAGGAAACTAGAAGGTGTGGGACAATGCAACAGATGGTTCTTGACGTGGGGGTATTTGTAATGGGGCCTGGGTTACCCATAGACCATGGGGTTAGCATGGTCTCTTTGGCCTAGAAAATACTGTCTAGTCTGAAAAGTGATGGCCCTCAGTGAAGTCATACACATTTTTGATTTTTCATTTCTATTTTTGTTCCAGAGGGGTGTCAATATCTACCTTCTACTTTCTAACTAGCTCTAATAGGTTATGATGGGATTTCTGGTATATTTGGAGGTCTATATCAGTAATAGAGGTCTGTGGGAGCTCCACCTTTGCTCCATCCTGACCTCTCTCTAGCCCTCAACACTCACCTTGCTCATTCAGCCAAGTGTGATTCTGTTGCAGACTTTGCTTGGCTTTATACCATTCTATGTTTCCTGCCAGGGAACTTGGACTCAGTTTTCTTCATTCCATTCTATAACCTAACCTATGATAAAGGAGTACTCTGGCATTGGGCCGCTTGAGTGGTATTGGTCCTCTAGTGCCCTTTATTAAAGCTTTTCTGATTCCATAAACCACTCAGTTTCACCCTAGGAGGCACTACGTGTAGGCTTGACAGGAGGGCCTGGAAAGGTGCTCCTCTGCAGGCTTCTAGTCAGGGGTCTTAGGCCCTCATTACAATCCTGGTGGTCGGCGGAGAAGCGGCGGTAAGACCGCAAACAGACCGGCGGCAAAAAAAATTGAATTTGGGTCACGGCGGTTACCGCCGCAATCGACCGCCACTTCACCACTCCTACCGCCACGGCGGTAATGACCGCTGGGCTGGAGGTTGAAGTCTCCGGCCCAGCGGTCGTCACTAGACCGCCAACGGTATCAGGATGCTGCATACCGCCACGGTTTCTGGCGGTTGGGAACGGCCATGAGAACCATGGCAGTAGGCGCTATCGGTGCAGGGAATTCCTTCCCTGGCACTGATAGGGGTCTCCCGCACCCCCCACTACCCCCCACGAGTCCTCCCCCCACACCCTCCACCCCCCTGTCACCCCCAGAGGTGGTACAAACCCCCTCCCCACCCCCACCCCAACATGCACATACACGCACCCCTACACGCACACACCCCCAACATGCACATATACACACCCCTACACACACACATACACAACGAGGACACATACCCGGACACATACATGCAGACATGCACACCGGCTGAACCACACACATTTCCCATAGACACAGCAGCACCCCCGCACGCATACACGCACCCCCCCACCCCCTCTCCTAACGGACAATCAACTTACCTTGTACGTTGGTCCTCCGGGAGGCGACGGGATCCATGGGGACATCAACGCCACCAGCACACCGCCACCAGAACACCGCCACACAGAATCGTGGGATGTGATTCTGTGGGCGGTGTTGTGGTGACGTGGCGGTGGAGGTTGAGCAGCCTCAACTTTCCCGCCGACCGCCAGTATAGCTGCTGGCGGATTTACGTACGGAAAACGTCTGTACGCTGCCAGCGGTCAAAATACGCGGAGCGGAAGACCGCCACGGCTGGCGGTCTTCACCGCGGCGGTAACTTGCCGGTCTTGCGAAAAGATCGCCAATGTTGTAATGAGGGCCTTAGTCTTGATTTAACCTTCAGATTGCCCCCATTTATTTCCCTCAGGCACTATTGATGCCATTGGGGCCTGGATACCATTCAAATGGGCTTGTTACTAGAGGTTACTGCCCCCCTTTGCACAGTTGAAGAGTTGTTGATGCTGTTTCTTCTCCTGGAGCTTATGGAAAGGATGTCCTTAAATGTAGCCTTCTGAGTTAGAAGGGAATGAGTGAGATGCTGCAGAATTCTCAACCTGCTAAACTACATCTAGAGTTCCCACAAGGACAGGCTCTTATGGAGAAGTGATAAGAGATAATCTAGTGACAAACTGTAACCACCTTCCTTGCCCATTAGTTTTGTTGCCATGGGGGGGTCAAGGGATAAATACTTCATAAAGCCCCCCCTTGTGGCTCTTCTTTCATCAGTTCTCAGGCAAGACTTCAGGCCAGAGTTGTAGATGTGGAGTCTTACAGTTATTGAAGATCTTAGCAGCTCCCATAGTGTCCAGCCTCTTCCTCCTACATTGTCATATTATTGGCAGGCTGCCTCTCCCTCTCCTATTGTAGACTCTTATGAGGGCCCCTACAAAGCAGCCACTCCCCTTTCTCAAAACTATTGCCACACCTTGTTCCAACCATTAGTCTATGCTCAGCTGACATTACACTCCACATGATCATCAAACCACAATATGTCCCATCAAAGTTTTGATCCTTTGACTTTCTAAGCCAACTTCACTGCATGCCATAACTTCGCAAAGCTGTCCCTCCACTACCCTCACTGAACTTAAGAGTGCTCTAGAAGACCACTTAGTAGAAGTCAAGAGCCTCAGGGCCTGATTTATGAATAGTTAGCGCAGCCTTTATATCATTTTTTGACGCAAAAGTGCGCAAACTTACAAAATATAATTATATTTTGTATGTTTCTGACACTTTTGGGTGAAAAATGACATAAAGGTGACGCTAACTTTTCATAAATCAGGCCCTCAGTTCACTATTACTGATTAACAAACTGTTGTCATTTATCCCTCCAGGCCTGCAAACTGTCAAAAGATGCCTACCAAAAATTGTCTATGTGGAAGTGATTGCTTTGTTGTCTTGACCACTCATCTACATTATACCTCAGGCTATGGTCTATGACAATCCCTTAACTGTCTAAATATTGTAATGTGAGGTAGTTCAGGAAGAAAGTTCCATTGATAACCCTTTCAATAAACAATAGACAGTTCCTATCAGCTTAACCACTGAGGCAACTGCACATAAAAACTATTGTTGCAAGAAGAAATCCAGTTTCCAACACACTACAAAATTCAGCTCTAACAAGAAGTTTCATAAATCCACAGCGAGGTTGGAGAATGTGTGCTTTACTTTTCCTAGCACAAAACTGCTGTTATTACAAGCCAAAAGTCCTAACTTCATAGAACTGCACATTTGTATTGTAAACAAAGGTGTCAAGAAGAGTCATCACGGCCAAACCTTTCAAACTCACACGTAGGTCTATATTACTGAAAGAAAGACCTAAAAACATTTACCGTTTCGGAAACAATCAAAATTGCCGACACAATCAAAATGTCAGGTAAATTAGGAAAATGGTTTGAAGCCATTAGTAATTCAGAACTACAGTTCAGAGGCGTCAGCCTCTCACGATTTGTAGGTAGATGGCGTTTGCAAAGGCATAACGGGCAATAATTTCACCCTTTTCACGTCAGACTAGACTCAATTTTGTGGCAAGCTATAATATAATTGGTCACTATGGTTATTCCTTTCCTACAGTGGGTCTTTGGCCATCGCGTTGAACAACAAGCAGTAGAGCTGAGGTCTCTATTGCATTTTCTGGGAAACAGAACTCGAGTGCCGCGGAGGCGGCTCTTTTAAGTGCGGTAAAAGCTTTTACCTTCCGGTTCCTGCCTCGTGAGTGCTGACGTGCTTGCCTCTGGATTCTCATCAGACGGTGAGCAGGGAGGCAGCAGGGCTTGATAGGCGGTTAGTATGTGCAGCGTGATTTGAAAAAGGCAGAAAGTAAGGGTAAGATTGAATGGTTCATTTAACAACACTGAAAAAGGACCGTTTTTTTGCAATATGTGTAGCTGTGTATTTTGGCCCTAACTCAGCCGACACTTAGGGAAACTTCGTAAACCTGTACATTTTGGAGAACTAGACACCTAGGGAAATTTGCAGTGGCTCTCCGCTGGTTTTATTACCCAGAAGCACTTGCAATCCTCAAACTTTGACTCAAAACACAAATTTTTTGTGGAGAAAACTTTTGTAATCTGCGGGGAGCCGCATATTTTCTACCTCCCAGTATTTCCCCTAGTCTCCTGATAAAAGTGGTACCTCACTTGTGTTGGGAGTCTAGTGCTCACGACAGGAAAGGGCCCTAAGCACAACATGTACACATCACAGTTATGGGTAGCTGTGGGTTTTGGACCCTAGCTCATTGCCACAGAGAGAAACCCAGCAAGCCTCTAAATTTTTGAGAACTAGACACCTAGGGGAATTCAGGGTGGGGTCACTAGCATTGTTCTCCGAAATGACCTGAAATCACACCCGTAGCGAAGGTTTGGACAACCAGATTTATTTGTAATTCATTTCAGGTAAAAATCACCCCAGTACAGCAAACAGCCCTTCCGTTCGATGTTCGGTTTTGAACCACGCAACACTCACACGGCACACCAAACATAAGTAAATATGCCTCCGGCATAAAAACATCTCTGCTTAATTGCCACATGCAATCGAACAAAGAATGCCTCTCGCGCATAAAAGCATCTTTGTTCAATTGCCGCGTGCAATTGAACAAAGAACGCCGAGTTAAGATACTACATTCAGTTTTCCTTTTAACATTTTTTTTTAACAGAAATAAGAACCCCAACTCAAAATAACTCAAACATTCATATTCAATAGTACTTCAAAGGTAAAGAAAAAACTCATAGTTTGAATGTACATCTAGTTTTCCTTTTAACATTTTTATTTTAAACAAAACTAACGCAACACACACATTCTTACTTAATGGTACCTCAAAGGTACATTACAAGCCCTAAGACTTTTCTTAACAGGCAACTGATCCAACATTGGGTCCGCAACCTTAGGACACACTGGTTTTTACCTCATTGCACTTTTTCAAATTTACATTCTGTCCTAAATCATTAAGAGGGAGGCCAAGCGGCAAGACATTATCCTCTGCTGAAATTTTGACAACTTTTCCCACATTCCACCAATTACATCCTTTTACTCATATAGCATTACCACACACTTTGTCAATCCTTAAAGAATCAGAAAACTTTGGGTCACCTTTTTTGATTAAACTAGGCACTTTGACCCGTACCCGGTCACCAATTACAAACCGAACATTCTTCACACTCCTATTCTTATCTTATTATGTTTTTTGTTTTGCTTGAGCTTTCTTCATATTAGAACGAACCTTAATGTCAATGTCTTCCTTATATGTTGAGTGTTTAAAAAATGTGGACAACCAAGCAAGTCTAAACAAAGTGGCAGGTTTCCTCCCTCTAAAGGCTTTAAACGGAGATACAGCCGTGCTTGAATGGGGTTTTGTTCTGTAAAACCACAACATACTCTGAACAGCGGCATCAACCACACACCCTTTAGCTAAAACCCATTGCACACATTCACCAACCACTCGATTAAAATGTTCAACCAACCCATTAGTTTTTGGTTGGCAAAGTGAACTCTTCAAATGTTTGATCACACATTAATTCAGAAAAAATTCTACTTCAACAGAAACAAATTGCACACTGTTAGCGGAAACAAGTTCCTTATGAAACCCTTTCTCCAAGAAAAATCTTTAAGAGAAGACACCACCAACTTAGAATTGGCCTCTCGCACAAATTTCACATGTGGCCACTTGGAAAAGCAGTCAACAACAACATAAGCATATCTTACCTTAGGTGGAAGACTATTGAAAGGCCCTAAGAGATCAATATCAATCTTTTCCAATGGACCAGAAGGAAACTCAATTGGTTTCAAAGGAGGTGTTGATGTCTTCAGCATCTTGTCACTTCTAGAGCAAATTTGGCAATATTTGACCAACATATCAATGTCCTTGTCCATTTGTGGCCACCAATTGTATCCTCTCACCCTCTTCTTGGTAAGTGTGGAACACAAATGACCCTCATATGCTTTTAACAAATGACAGATCTAATAACATCTGAAGGTACAATATTGTCATTCTTCAGTAGAACCCCATCTTCAATAGACAGCTCATCTGATACCTTAAAAAAAGGTTGAGCACTCAAATCCAAACTTTTTTCATGAGGCCATCCTTCCTTGAGGTACGTCAAGACTTTAGAGAGTAGAGAATCATTTGTAGATGTTTTTTTCTATTCCACCTCTGAAAAAGAACCAGATCACTCCAACTCGATAGCAGCAATGAAACAGTTTTCATCTTCGTTTTTTTCACTATCATCTCCAGGTAATCTGCTCTCAAATTTTTTCCCAGAAATGTGTCCAAAAGTTAAATCAAATTGCAATAACCTGGCCGCAAATCTTGCAACTCTTGGTGTGTTACTTTTTACATTAGTGCCATTTCAGATAGAAACCAATGGTTTGTGGTCAGTTTGCAACAAAAAATGTCTCCCCCAAAGAAAAGATTTGAATTTCTCAGTGGCACACCAACAAGCTAATAATTCTTTCTCTATTACAGAATTATGCACTTCATTTGATCTAAGGACTCTTCACGCAAAACCAGTGGTATGTTCCTGTTCTCTACTGACCTGCGTCAATACAGCTCCAACACCGAACTTGCTGGCATCAACAGTTAAACAACATTTTAAATTATGATCATAAGATTGTGAAACACTCATGTTACTCAACTCTTGTTTAATGTTGTTGAACGCTTCCACACACTCAGGATCCCACACAGCTTCTGTTTTGGCTTTCAGCAAGTTTGAGATAGGCCTGACCAAATTTACAAAATTTTCAACAAACCTTGAATAAAACTCACAAAGTCCCAGAAAAGATTTAACACCCACTTTGTCCTGAGATGCAGGTGCCCCCACTATTGCTTCTACAAGACCAGGTTTGGGTCGCACACCTTCTGTTGTCATGACATGCCCCAAGTATTCTACAGACGTTTGCAAAAACTGACACTTTTTCCTTTTTAATACTACTCCAGCATCATCAAACACTTTAAGAACTTGACTTAAAATAACATCATGTTCATGACGACCACTAGTATGAATTGATACGTCATCTTGGAACACAGTCCTCAAGTCAACACATACTCTCAATTCTCAATTTTTCTTCTTTGCCACCACCAAGGTTGACAACCATAAAGAGGACTCAACAGGTTCAATGATTCCCTTCACACGTAAACTCTCCAATTCTCTTTCTAAATCATCTCTGACATTAAACAGTACCCCACTCAATTTATGTTTTACGGGAATGGCACTGTCTTTGACTTTTTTTTTGTGTTTAAAACCTTTGATCTTGCCTAACTCTCCTGAAAACACTTTTACAAAATCAGTGAGCAAATTCTCAATGTCAGAGAAATCTCTTATAAGTGTCACTTGGTCACACGTACCTGGACGCAACACCATACCAAACAGACCTTGATGAATCCAACCTAAAATAGTCAACCATTTGACAGCCACATACACCTTCCCAAAAATCCCTCACCCTTTGAATACCAGGACATCTTCAAAGAAACCCACAAGATAAATCCTCCTTCCCTCATATGAAACAGGTGACCTGTCTGGTACATTCAGTTTCCGTTTACCCCAATTTTGATTAAACAAATCCTGGGTGATCATAGTGATCCTAGCAACAGAATCAGCTAACAACTTTAAATGCTTATCACCAACTTGAACCAAAATGTAAGGATCAACGCAGTGATCAGGATTTCCACTTTTGATGTCGTATTCGCAAATGGCTAGAACCATTTCCTGCATCCCACTCATCAAATCATCCACCCTGTCCTTGCATTCATTTAACACCACACTAACATTGCTGTTATTACTTCTGAAACTTTGACGCACTTTGGCAAAATGCCCAGTTTTGCCACATAATCTACATTGAATATTCTTTGCCGGGTAAATTTTCCCTTCTTTCTGATGTGGCGGGTAACCACATCTGAAATATACGTTTGTTTGAAAAAAATCTTTTTGTCTGGCAAAATCCCCTTTTTTGGAAGATGGATTGCTTATTTTGAGTCTGTCGTCTGATCTCTGAACCACATTAACTTGATCAACCTGAACATGGTCCAACTCCTTTGCTGATTTAATTGCTGTTTCATTACTCCTGGCAACTCTAATAGAATCCGATAAAGATGGTTCTCCCATGGACAATAACTTTTGTTTGATGGATTTATCTGAGCAGTGACATATGAATTGGTCATGTATTAATTGATCTGCAAATGCTTCAAAACGACACTCTTAACATAGTTTCCTTAAAGCATATATTTAAGTATTCACATTTTCTCTACTTTTCTGTTTCCTCCTAAAAAACTTGTGTCTCGCTACAACCAAACCAGGTGGGGCCTCAAATCTGGTAACCATTTTTTTGGAGCTTATTCAAATTCGTCTAGTTCTTCACCCTCTTCCAGATGAATATCTGGTAAATGTTTAAAAACAGGTCTTCCTTCAAATCCTAAGGAATGCACAACAAACATTTCTTCCTTTCTGGTCTGAACTTTAATGCAGCAATAGCACCCAAATACGTTTCAAAAGCATCATACCACTGTTTCCATGGTATAGCTGGCTCCCCAGGTATTTCTAAGAATGGTGGAGGGGGGGGTTAACAGATTGCATGTCAGATTGAAAAACAGAAAGATTCACCCCAAAAAACAAAGGTAGGTTTTTAACAAAAGTTTCAATAAACTAAAAAGGCCATGGTGAATATTTTGCAGAGATTACAATAAAACCTTCAGGGACACTTGCTGTTTAAAGACGGCCACCACATTTGCATAAGAATCAAGTCTATTTATAGCCACACACTCCAAAGAGATTTTTAGTGTAAATGAAGGCAGACGGCTCTTGACAAGCTTTGCGCAGGCTCACTGTGTGTTAAGCTGCCCACAAACTCTGTAACAGATTCTTCTCAATAGGGCCATTGGCGTGTGAGCAGTGCACACAATCGTTGATGAAAGGTAAGCGCCTGGGATGATTCAGCTTGTTCATCACATGAAATGAGCTGAAATCACACCGTAACAAAGGTTTGGACAACCTGATTTATATGTAAATCATTTCAGGTAAAAAGTATCCCAGCGCAGTGCGAGCTGCCGCTCCGCTGCTCCAACAGCCCTTCTGTCTCATGTTCAGTTTTGAACTGCGCAACACTCATGCAGCAAACCGAACACCAGAAAACATGCCTTGCGCATAAAAACATCTCTGCTCAATTGCTGCATGCAAACGAACAAAGAATGCCTTGTGCATATAAAAGCATCTTTTTTCAATTGCCGTATGCAATTGAACAAAGAACTCCAAGTTAAGATACTATATTCTCCCTTGGTTTTATTACCTAGAAACCCTTTCAAACCTCAAATTTCGATTAAAAATACACATTTCCCTCACATTTTCTTAAGAAATGCTTTGGAATATCTGGGGAGTAACACATTTCTTACCACCTAGCATTCCCCCAGGCTTCCTGATAAAAATGATACCTCACTTGTGTGGGTACACCTAGTGCCTGCAACAGGAAAGGGCGCAACATAGACACATCAAATGTTTGTTCGGAAAAATGGCCTTTTTCTTTTTTTGCAATGTGGTAGCTGTGGATTTTGGACCCTACCTTAGCTGGCAAGTAGGGAAGCCTAGTAAACATGCACACTTTAGAAAACTAGACACCTTGGGGACCCAAGGGTAGGGTGACATGCAAGGCTATCCCATGTTTTATTACTCAGAAGCTGTTCAAACATTTTCCTCACATTTTTGTGACAAAAAGTTTTGAAACCTGTGTGGTGCACATATTTTCTACCAAGCTGAGTTCCTACATGCCTCTCAATAAGAACGGTACCCCACATGTGTGGATGGGACAAGAGAGTGCCATACAAAAGGCCATAAAGTGCTGCATGGAGAGATCAGTGGTAGGGTTAGCTGCGGTATTTGAGGCTGTGCTCAGCCACCACCCACAGAAATCTACCAATCAAACACATTTTTTAAAATAGACACCCAGCGGAATCCAAGGTGGGGTCATTTATGTGTATCTCACAAGGTTTTCTTACCCACTGTGCCCCGCAAACTTCAAACCTTGACTAAGGTCACACATTTTCCTTACATTTCTGTAATGGAAATTTCCAGAAACTGCAGGGATCAAGAAAATTCCTACCAACTAGTGATGCTCCACTTGTCCTAATAAAAACGCTGAGTTACTAGCGTAACTAGGCTTAGTGCCCATGAGAGAAACAGATCAAACCCAGGTCAATGGATGTTCTGTGACTCCCATTGACCCTAGTTTCATCCACTACGCATCCACTTGAGAGAGATATAATTTTGAAAAGGGAAATTCTCACCTTTCCATAGGCACCTGCTCTAGTCAAATCGGTGCTCGGGGGCTGAGATATGCCCCCAAGCATCAATTAAATTAAATGAGCCACTTTGCTCACTTCATTTTCACTTTTAATGGAGATGATACCAGCATGCCATGCATGCTGATCGTCATTTGTGCAAAAAAAAAGGACTTGCACTGCTGGGTAAGCACTTCCCTAGCAGATGGAATTAAAACATCATAAAAGGAAACAAGGGGGTCCTTTTCAGCTCTCCCCAGTGTCAGCCAGTGGTCACAGACACATTAGGGAACTAGCACAGGTGTTGGCCACTGGCGTATTCCCACTCTGATGGGGTTAGCGGTCATACATATTAGTGCATGTAGGAAATATTTTAGTATTACTTGATCCAATGTTGCCATATATATACTACTAATCATGCCATGTTTACAGCACACTTCTTGGACTCTAGCTATTCAGGCATATAAATGTGTGAAATGTATGGGATAAGTACCCAGAGCTGTACATTATAAGTATATTGTGAGCCACAGAAGAGTTCTATAACTATTCAGTGGATTGGACTGAAGGCTAAGTTCCTTAATAAGATTTTGAAACTCTGAGGTAACTTGCAACATCATTTGAATATACTGCAGAGGGTATCTTATGCCTTATAGTGTGTTGTCATAACATCACCCTTCCCACACCACAAACTGCTTAAATCCTTTGTGCCTTGCTCTTTTGTGTTCATTGCAGCCAAGAGGAATAAGCAGAATATGTACTGCTAAAATAAATATGTTAAGACACAGTTAGTAGTTTTTGTAAATAGATATCAGAATCAGTTCTGTGTGAGTCAGGTAGAAAAAATGCAATGGCTGAGACTGTGTAGAAATATGCAGAGATTCCTTTTTTTTTTTGCAATGACCTATGTGCATGGGCAAGCAATTTTGTAATAAATATCTTCTTACTGATCACCTTTCCTTTTCATAAAGTTGTCACAAGTAGGAAAAAGCTGGTCCCTTTTTTCCTTGTTTCAACTACAACTCTAATTATGTTTGATGGCCTGCCTTTCATCCTGACTGCTGGCAACAGGCATTGTGTCATCAGAAGTCAACTGTACTAGCTTACTACATCCTTCCTCTAAGCCTGCTCAGAGTGATGCTACCATGATAGATTTCTTTAAAAGTGCATCCAACCTTCTTCCAGTAGATGACATTATTGCCAAAGACTAGTACAGATGTTTCCAATCACCTCTCCTGATAAGTGTTCCAATTACAAAATCAGGAACACTGCCGACCTCACTCTTTTCCTGGTCAAGGGAAATGGAAAATCTCTCTCTCAATAGTCTGATTTCTAAAATAAATTCACCTTTCCTAAAAAATCTAACCCAATTGAAAAATCTTCCCTCCTAGACTATTACAATCCACAATAACTAGGATAAATTAGCAGCAGCCTCCCAGCAGTTCCAGCAGGTGGCACTCAACTGATCTTCACCTTTGTAGAGAGCTGGGTTCTGGTTGCAGTACCACACTACGTTTGTGCTTGGTTTTTAGGTACAATTTTGACTAAAGTGCAGTGGGTTCCTGCAAACCAGGTATCCAGTGCCAGTGTTCCTTCCCTGAAACAAGACACCTGGTCACTTGATTCTCAAGTGACCTGACCCTTCAGCACCTCTGCATGTCCCTAGTAAATGGTACCCCAGGTCTAATATGGAACGTGCGTTTAGTGGCCCAATTAGGTGATCTTGCCACGTCCTTCCGCAGGCTGCATTCTTTTTAAACAGATGGGTGCAGCGTCTGATGGCGGGTTGCTCAGCCACTGAAACGTGGAGCCTGGCAGTGAGTATAACAGGCTAACAAGAGTAGGAGACACCAATTCTAGTGCAGGAAGTATCCTATTCTAAGCATGAGGGGCTATCCTCTACGCTAGGAGCCGCTACATTGGGGGCACTGAAGGTGGGCCATGAGCCTGGGATTTTTTCGTTAATTGTACAAATGCCCCAGTCTTTTTTTCAACACTGTGGCAGGATGGTATGTGTTTGTGTTTCCCCACATGGCTGTGATCAAATATGGTCACGTACCTGGTATGTGCGTTTTTACAATGGTCCATTGTTGATGATTTTTTTTTAATTCAGTGCATCCATCACGGACCGTGTAATTGTTTAAAGTCCTTTGTGGTGTGGTGTGCACATGATAGGGACAGGGTGTATATAGAGGTTTTTGAAACTAGATAGAACACATGGTGATGGTAGGATGATACATAATCACAGATGGAATGTGATTGGTTATGTATCATTTTTATTGCAGGTGACTGATCATTATTTACCAAAATGTTTCTTGTTTCCTGCCTGCAGTATACTGGTAGGCGTCCACCCAGTAACCACATGGTAACTATTCCTTGCATTTTGTGGGCATGAATAACCCTGGGAATATGTTTTAAAGTATGTGTATTCCCAATGCTGTGCGTTGTTCCCTCTTATTTCTTTTCACCTACAGGTCCGCTACACTTGATGGTGGAATGAGGTTCCTGTGCCCTGAAGAACTTGCCAGTAAGTGAAATAGCAATGAGACATGTCGGGCTTCTTCTTAAAATTGTCTAAACATGGCATGTGTTTTTTAAATATGAGTGCGGGCACAACAAATGAAAGACAAATGCAGTGTGGTACCACAACTCATTTCTAATCTTTTTTCATGTTAGTGAGAAAAAAGTATCTCCTCCCTTCACAGGGACCCAGAGGAAGTGGCTCAGATGTGTACCACACATGGTAGAGGTTTTTAGGTTACGCACACACACACACAACATTCTTTTTGCACTTGCTTGGCTATTGGTTCCTTTCCCTATGTAGGAAAGTTGCCGACATTGACAGCGTGAGCAAGTAGGCGACAATCTGCCAATCGCTCGTTGGTAGTTGTTTACGTGAGGCACTTCCTATAATCACACTTTTCTCTTATATTTAGCATTTACCGATCTGTTTTTAATTAAATACACACAGTGGGGTGGTTCATAGATATGTACTAGAACTCGTTTCCTTGCTTGAAATTTAAGAAAAAGAGAGAACCCTGTAAGCATTCATTGGACGTGTGACACGTAACAAGAGCTTCTATTGGTTGTTGATTGTGAGTGGAGGGCTCCCCCAATGCTTCTTTTTTCCTCCATTGCTCCCCTCTGTTTAATAGTTACACCAAACTGGCACATTTAATTTACTTCTGAGTCCCTAATAAAGTGGTACTACCTGTACATAGTGCCTTTAAATTAATTACTACTAGTTGGCCTGTAGAACTGATTGTGGCATTTGTTACAGTAGCCTGTTAAACACATCACAGGCCTGCCATTGCAGCCTGTGAGTGTAGATTTAAGCTACCGTTTTGACTTGGCAACGTAGACCTTTTGCTGGGCCCAAACCATCCTTTTTCAATACATATGTCACCCCTAGTGTAAACCCTAAACAGACTATAGACTAGGGTGCAGCATATTTAAAATGCTAGATATGTACTTTAAGTTGTTCATGTCATGGTAGTGAAAAATTCTTAAATTCATTTTTCACTACTGCATACCCTACCTCTCCTATAGGATAAGATTGGGTTACCTTATTACCATTAATAAGTGATAACTTCCCATTAGTGGCAGGTAGAAATGTTGAGTTTGGTGTTTAAAGAATTGTTATTTACAACCTTGTTTAATGGGAAAGTCAGATCTTTTGTCACAATTCTAAAAATGCCACTTTTAGAAAGTTGCCATTTTCTCACCCAACCATTTGGTGCCTGTATCCCGAATCTCATGACTACGTATAGCTGGCAGTTGGCCTTTGTGTATTGCTGCCAGACAGTGAGACAAAGGTGGAATAGGTGTTGGCAGGATGGTCCCACTCTGACTTGATAGGGGGAGGAGCTGTCACCTGCCAGACTTGCGTATTACAGAGGCGCTGCCTCAGCACCCTCACAAAGGCTTTGACACCAATCTTTTGTGCCCCAGGAAAGCTGGTACCATGGTAGGGAGGCAGGAAATTCCAAACATCTCTGGAGGTGGAAACCTCTAGAACCTTCTCCTACCTTAAAGCTGACACCAAGTACCAATAATGAACCCTCAGATCCACCTCTTCAGTGCACCTCTGGACATGGGAAAGACTCAGAAGGACTGCTGTGTGGCTTTGATGCACAAAGGACTGCTTCTGTACTTCCCTGCTGCCCTCATGCCTGAGTGAGAAGGATTGAACCAACATCTTGAACCAACGACCACCAGAGTTACTTTAAGGGCTAGCCGGCTGGCCTCCTGATCAGAGCCTCAGGGACAGAAAAGGCTTCTACCATCTTGCTCCTACTACCTAGACTCTGGCTGCTGTGAGTCCTGCCCGTCAAGTATTGCCACTCTAGTCCTGGACCCTTAGAAGTGGATCTACAGGTGCTATGCCAGTCCAGCTGTGGTCTTTTGGGCAGAACCGATGCAGGGCGATGCATCTCCTCACAGCTTCACATCAGAACCATGGCAGTACGATACATCCCCAGTGCATGATCTCACACCACAGGTCCTCAGAAGCGCCACTGCATGACGCATCCCCAATGCAGGACTTTGCATCGCAAGCCTTCATCGTTGCATCCTTGGCGACAATGCAGGACCTTACAAAGCAAGCCCAGTTTACGATTTTTTGCTGCCCTGTTGCCCTGATGCCTGAGTGAGAAGAACTGGATCTGCATTTTGAAACCAGGACCGCCAGAGTGACTCCAAGAGCTAGTTGGCTGGCCTCTTGATCAGAGCCTCAGGGGCAGAAAAGGCTCCCACCACCTTGCACCAAACACCTGGACTCTGACTGCAGTGTGTCCTGCCCCTCAAGTAGTGCCACTCCAGTCCTGAACCCTTTGAAGTGGGCCTGCAGGTGCTATGCCAGCCCAGCTGTGGTCTCTTGGGAAGAACTGACGCAGCGCGATGCATTGATCACAGGTCCGCATCAGAACCACCACAGCTTGACCCATCCCCAACACAGGACTTCGCATCGCAAGCCTTCACCAATGACATCCCCGGCAACAACGCTGGACCTCACATGGCAAGCCTCAATTATGGCTTCATGGCATCCGTCACTGTGGAATACATCCTCGATGCAGGACCTCCCAATGCTCTGCAACCAGTACTTAAGTTACTTTGGTGTGCTGGCATAACTTGTTCCCTGTACATGCCCCATGCTCCATTGTGGTTGACTTGAACTTGTGACTTTGTCCTTGTTCGGCATGACCAGATAACCACAGTTGGTGCTTTGTGCTTTTAAGCACCATTTTTAGTTAAATCTTTAAAACTGCATATGTCTGGATCAACTAATTGGATTTTTGTAACCCAACTTCCCACAATGATCAAAACCTAAATTATTCCTAACAAAACTGTGCTGCTCTCAAACCAGATCACTGTTTCAACTTTTACCTCTCCTCTTGCCATCCTCCCTTCTCTCACCTGATCCCTTATTCCTAGACCAAGAGTATGGTGTCTTGACCTTTCAAACTGAGGCTACTATCTATTTTTAAATGAACCCATACTTGGCTGTGTATCGGCTAAGGATACGGGTGTAATCATAGGACATAGTAGTGGCCCTGAAAAAAAAAAGGCTCAGGTGGATGGTCGGTAGTAAGATGGAGTACAGGAGAATTGAGTAGTGTGGGTCTTAATCATTAATGACCCAAGTGGGCAGTGGTTGCCACATGTCCTGTCTCTCATCTGAACAATTATTTGTGTCCATCTGTAATGCATATTTCACTGAGGCCACCCACTCCGTTCTGATCGGGGGTTCTTTGAGCAACCACATTTTGCAACTTTTTCATCTTGCTAGGAGAACCAAAAAAAACTGGGGCTTACTTTTGTTTTTACTTATAGATGCTGGTTGGTCCAAGTGCCCAAATATGATAAGAAGGAGGCTTACCTTGATTTCGATTTGTAGAATGTTTGTTAACATCTTACCCACATCTTCTGAATAACATCTTATCACTGGACAATAAAAGAACATGTGGACACTGTATGCTCTCTCAGCTCCACACTTGAATAGCTGAGATCACTAGTTCATCTTGTAAACTTCTTCAATGAAAAGATCCCCCCAAAATTCCTGGAAATAACTTAACCTCTTTCATTTCACTTTACTGATGTGTTAAGAATTGTCACTTGTTCTAAGTCATTAAATCCATCAAATTATTATTTATTTTCTCGTTCCCCTGAAAAAAGCAAATCATTCCCAGCCTCTCTATCTGACTGCTATTGGTCATAAACAAACCTTGATATCACAAGTAAATGTACACTGATTACAAACATAAATAACCCCTTTTTCTCATTAGGCCTAGAAGCTATGGGAAGCTACTAATAAATGTCTGATAGGACCAATTGCTCCCCACACCTGCACAGCAATCATGTATCTGAGAAGGTCATAGCATCAAATCAGCCGTCTTAAAACTACTAGATAATGCCATGCAGAACATGGGCAAAGGCGCTGCTCACCTGGTTATCTCATTAAATTCTTCTGCTTTAAATACTGTTGAAAGCAGCATACTGGGCAATACGTAGAAAGACAGGATGGTGTAGGAGGAAAGATTCTAAAATGGCTTGACCCACTCATGGAAGACCATTCTCAAAGTCTTAACTTCAAAGACACTCTGGGGGTTATTCCAACTTTGGAGGAGGTGGTAATCCGTCCCAAATATGACGGATTTACCACCAGCCGTATTACGAGTTCCATAGGATATAATGGACTCGTAATACGGCTGGTGGTATATCCGTCACTTTACCGTCACTTTTGGGACGGATTACCACCTCCTCCAAAGTTAGAATAATCCCCTCTGTCTGTTCCGCTTTACACTTCTTTTGGCAGCCCACAGTATTTACTAAAGCCCCAGTTCTCTGTAAATTATGTCTAATCCTTCTAAGGAATCTTTGGGTTTGATGTATCACCATCATGTTGGTGATACTCAAATCTAGGTAATAAGAGGGTCTGTGGTGATGCAGGCACACATATCAGACAGTTTCTCAATCAAATGCAAAACTGGAGGACATATATGAAACTCAAATTGAACTTCTAGGATGTTTATCCCCATCCAAAACTACAAATATTACTGATTTGATGATTGGCTTCTGTAGTAGTGTTTTTCTAGGTTTATAGTTTGGGTAATAAGTAATGATGATGACTAGTGACGTTTATGATGGATCCAATACATAAATGCTGAATTACCATGATCTCTGTTGAAATTAGCTTAATATGATTTACAGAAGTGTATTTAATAATATGATTTATTTTGTGCCACATTTTTATAAATCACCATATTAGTGAACATGGATGCTGTTCTGATGCTGCTCATTTACTCCTACTCTTTCCCCTCTCATCTCATCCCCCTGCACCTCTTCTCTCCCCACCGACTCTGCAGAGCAAAGGCATAGAGATTTCATAGAAATTATACAATGTGCATATATTGTGAATGAACTCTTGAGTGTCCCTAAACTGTAACATTTCTCAGGGTCCTTCTGCTGTAGTTCTGTTGCTGTGCATAGCTTATTTGTTTGTGTAAAGAGCCATTGTTAAATGTTACATATCATTTTCGACACCTCTGATAGCAATAACTCGGAAGACGGCTGAATGTTTTCTTAGAACGGAATAGTGCTTGAACCTAACAGTGATGGTGATGCTTCTGATTTGTCTAAAGCTTGTTACTTATGATCATGCCATGGTGAGACTGGCCTTTTGCCTAATTTGTTATGCAAGAATTGTGTATAAGAACTCTTTGGTTTTGGAGGTGAGCCAGAGATTTTTCTGAACATCTTTAAGCTAGGGATACTGTCCAATTTCCTTATGATTTTGCTGTTCCTTTGGGACTTAAAATAATTCAGATTTTTGACTACTCTGTATAACTTTGTATTTGAGCCTTCATGGCATTTATTCTGCATAGTCTAATTTTGAGATTTTGCAATAAAATCCTTTAACTTTTCTGCCAGTTATTGAGTGTTCTCAGTTACTTATGATTTATTATGCTGCTAAACCAATGTTTGGCAGGGTACCTTTTAACACAAGATCAACTCAGAGCAGAACCGTCGAAGGCAGTGGTTTCCATCCTGTGGTCCGGGGACCCCTGGTGGTCTGCAAAGCTTCCTCAGGGGGTCCGCGACTTTTCAGAAAATTAAGTAATGTTAATAGATTAGGTCCCCAGCTTTCAGTAATTGCTCAGTGGGGGGGTCCCTCAGATTCCAATAATGATTGATTGGGTATCCCGGGTTCCAGTACTGATAAAATGGGGGTCCACAAAAGTCAAAAGGTTGGGAACCACTGGTCTAAGGCAAAATTTGAGGTTAACTGAATTTTGGGGTGTCCTGTATTTTGGGTTTCAGGGTTCTGCTCCCACACTTCATGTACTACAAATTGTAGACATTCTTCCCAGAATTGTCACAAATGCTTCTTTTCTAGGCTTCACACTGTACAGTAGACAGAACAGGAATTCCCATCAAACCTATGACAGTAATATACACGTCCCACTAAGACGACTAATGAGCAACAAAACTTTCCTCTTGAAGGAAGATTTCAAACAAGCTTTAAAGGCACTTATCGCATGCCTGCATTTTGATAACTTTCTATTCACTCGTCTCAGGTAAGCTCCATTAGCACCGTTATAGATAGTACCACATGGTGCTGCTAGAGGGATCATAGAGGAAAGGACATAGGGACACATAACTCCCAGAGAGAACTCACTTTACATGGTTACCCTCTGTGGCTATGTTCATTTCCAAAAAGTATGCATAATTCTCACAGCTCTGAGGATAGGCAGCCCTAAATGTTGATAATCAAATTACCCATATCTGGATAGCAAAACATTGTGCAGCAAAAGAGTATAATGCCTTGAAGGTTTACTGTTTGAAAGCAGCTCCACTTTGACCCTATAATCATCTGGGCATTCACCAATGAAGCTCTGTTCTGTGATACGAACCATATGCATTCTTACATTGTTCATCTTATTAGTGCATGCCTTCAACTAAAGAGAGCAATTGTTTTGCTTTTTATTTATCTGCTAATATTCTAATACTCCTCTGGTATATAAAGTGTACAGATGTCCTCCAAGGAGGTGCTTGCACTATAGTAAATCCTTATATAAATTAAATTAATTAATTAAGTAAAAAAGTAGATACACTGCAACAGACTGCCACAACTAACCCAGACAACCAAAGAATGTAGACAGACTAGATGTTCGGTGGTCTCTTGGGTTTGTGAACTACTGGGCATCTCTGACTGCCATCCTGGGCTTTGGTGCTCAGCTTCAGCCAAGGGAGCAGATTTATGGACATCCAGGAGAATACATTTCATGCTAAGAACCCCCCCTCCTTCAAATGCCAGTTGATTGCATCCCATTTTTACCCCATTGACATAAGTGGTGCTTGTGTTTGTCAGGGCCTTGGCTTCAATGCAGCCTTTGGTACACAGAAGTTAAAACCAAACCAACTTAATAAAGTCTGCGCTTTAGTCAAACACTGGCATAAATATACCTTTAGCCACGCCTTTACAGATAAGTTGGGTGGTGTGTGTAGCAACACTGAGAATGCAAGGGGCAAAGATGTGATTGGGAAAGCAGCAGATATGGGAGGGAGCATACGCATGAAACACCCAAAAGGTGGAGGTATGCTTGCAATTTTTCTAACCACTGGTGATCACTTGGGTAGCCAACCCATCATACTTTTGCTCACCATGCCACCTAAGTTTGGACCCAGCCATATGCAAATCAGTGTTGGCCCTGCTCCTCATTGGAACAGTCTACCCCAAACTGCCAGGTCAGGTCCTCCCTGAACCAGAACACAAGCAACCTAGAACCAGTTTTGCCCTAGCTATGGGCTCATCAGTTGGGTAGAGCTTGGTTCCAGTGACATAGTAAGCATGGGGCCCACATCAGGGCATATCCATGCCACTGATGTTTGGTACAAGAAACACACAAAAGGTGATGGGAGAAATGATTGCAATTCGTCTTACCACTGGCAAGCGCTCAAGGTAGAATCCCAAGCCATATTATTTCACCTCAGTTTGGACCCAGCCATATGCAAATCAGTGTTGACCCTGTTCCTCTGAACTTCCAGTCCCATGCTCACTGTGTCACTAGAACCAAGCTGTATCTAGCTTATGAGCCCATAACTAGGGAAAAACCACTTCCGGATTGCTTGTGCTCCGATTCAGGGAGGATCTGGACTAGCAGTCAGGACTGGACTGTTCCAGTGAAGAGCAGGGCCAAGGCTGATTTTCATATGGCTGGGTCCAAACTTTTTTCTAGCAGCACAGACTACCAGTGCTGGGGCCAGCGCCAGTGCACCAGATTCAGTGGTTGAAGGGGCAGGGGTGGGTGGTGGTTTAAGTCACATTGCTTGGTCAATTACTAGTATACCCATTGCATTTGTTAAGTGAGGCAGATCTCACCCATCATCATTCATAACCTCCCTTCCCATGGCATTTGGCGGCCCATGGGCCATGTCCTAACTGCAGCATGGTTCAATTCAGCACTGCAGTGTTGGCTGTGCAGTGTGAGCCTGCTTCAGGTAATGCAGCATTTACAAAGTTTTCAATGCATTGTGTTAGACTTTTCATCCTTGGCGTGGTCTCCCTTAACTTTTTGCCTCTGTTCCCCAGGTTGTTGATGTGTGCTGGACTCTGATTTTGCTGTTTTTATTACTCTGGGCACTTTACCACTGCTAACCAGTGCTAAAGTGCAAGTGCTCCTGTTTAAAATATGTACGTAATTGGTTCTCCATGATTGGCATATTTGTTTTACTGTTAAGTCCCTAGTAAAGTGCACTAGAGGTGCCCAGGGCCTGTAAATCAAATGTTACTAGTGGGCCTGCAGCACTGATTGTGCCACGCACACAAGTAACCCTGTAATCATGTCTCAGACCTGCCACTGCAGTGTCTGTTTGTGTATTTTTACACTGTAAATTCGACTTGGCAAGTGTACCCACTTGCCAGGCCTAAAGCTGCCCTTTTCTTACATGTAAGGCACCCCTAAGGTAGGCCCTAGGTAGCCCCAAGGGCAGGGTACAGTGTATGGATAAGGTAGGACATATAGTAATGTGGTTTATATGTCCTGACAGTGAAATACTGCCAACTTCGTTTTTCACTGTTGCAAGGCCTGTCTCTCTCATAGGATAATATGGGAGCTACCTTTAAATATGATTAAAGTGTAGATTCCCCTAGAGAGTAGATGGACATGTGGAGTTTGGGGTCCCTGAACTCACAATTTAAAAATACATCTTTTAGTAAAGTTGATTTTAAGACTGTGCGTTTGAAAATGCCACTTTTAGAAAGTGAGCATTTTCTTGCTTAAACCATTCTGTGACTCTGTTGTGTTTGTGGATTCCCTGTCTGGGTCAGTTTGACAGTTGGGTTGTTTTTCACCTCACACTAGACAGTGACACAAAGGGAGCTGGGGTGTAACCTGCATTTCCTGATTAGCCATCTCTGCTAGGAGGGAGGGGTGGAGTGGTCACTCTCATCTAAAAAGGACTGTGCCTGCCTCTGACAAGGCCGGCTCCAACCCCCTGGTGTGTGTCTGAGGCCTTGCCTGGGCAAAGCAGGATTTCACAAGTAGGTGTGAGTCCCCTTTGAAGAAAGGTGACTTCAAAGACTAAAATGGGTATAAGAAGGGCACCCAAATCTACAGACTTTAGAAACACTTCTGGAACATCAAGAGGAACCTCTGCCTGAAGAAGAGCTGATAGCTGAGGAAGAAGTGCTGCCCTGCCTGTGACTGTGCTTTGTGGAGCTTTCCTGCAGTGCTGCTTCTGCCAGAGTTAGAGGGCAAAGACTGGACTTTGTGTGCCTTCCATCTTGTGAAGAAATCTCCAAGGGCTTGAGTTAGAGCTTGCCTCCTGTTGTTTGAAGTCTCAGGGACAGCAAAGACTTCTCTCTGCCAGCACCTGGAGTCTCTGGAGATACTCCTGCTCTGACAAGTATTGCCTGATCCAGTCCCTGGGCCCTTGAAAGAAAAGCTGGTGGAAACCCAAGGAAATCGACTTCGGACGACTCCGGACCGACGTCGCTGCTGAATCCGGTAACGCCGCCTGCACCCAACGCCGTGACCTTTGCTGGAACGCAACGCTCTTCGCAGGCCCGACGCCGCTGCAGCCCCGCTGAAGTCCACGACTCAGTGGAAGTCACCGCACCACGTCGTGACCGACGCCGCTCGAAGTGTGTGGATTCAACGTTTCACACAGACGCCGCAATCCCCGACTTCGCGCATCGGCTTGTTTTCACTCTTCACCAAAGGTACTGTACTTGGGGGTCTACACAACTCCGTGTCTGGCGCCACTGGTGTCGGCTTGTTGGGAACGACTCCATCACGACGCCGTATTAACATCTCATCGAAGCATTCTTGTTTCTAAACGCTATTTTTGAGTTTAGTCTTAAAAATTCATAACTTGACTTGTGTATGTCGGATTTTTGGCGTTTTGGTCTTGTTTTCTTTAGATAAATATTTCCTGTTTTTCTAAACCGGTGTTGTGTCATTTTGTAGTGTTTTCATTAAGTTACTGTGTGTGTTGGTACAAATACTTTCACCTAGCGCTCTGAAGTTAAGCCTACTGCTCTGCCAAGCTACCAAGGGGGTAAGTAGGGGTTAGCTGAGGGTGATTCTCTTTTACCCCGACTAGAGTGAGGGTCCTTGCTTGAACAGGGGGTAACCTGACTGTCCACCAAAGACCCCATTTCTAACACATTGCAAACCAAAATGAAAACAAGGTGAGTTTCCCTTCCCTCCCAGTGCCCACTCAACCACCTCCTAATACTTCACTCCTTTATTTGTTGTATAAGTTCTGTCTCAGCCTACCAGAAAAATAATGCAAAATCCATTCTTGGCTTGTGCCACATATTATGAGCAAAGTGGTTCATATATTTATTTAATGACTTCCATAATGGATCTATGCCTGTATATATTTTTCCCATTTGACATTTGTCAACTTTCAACGACAGTGACTGACTAAGCCAAAGCTTAGGCACATGATGACCAGTGGCACCCCACTATTCTATAGCAAAACCTCTACTTACCCGGCATTTTCCCTCTAACTTACCCTGAAGTATAGTAAGTCAGGTTTCCTTATAATAATATGTGTTTGACGGCTAGGCCAGGAAGTAAAGTGAGAATAAGTGCCTGTAATATAATGTTTTGCGGATGGGATACTCTGTGATGAACGTGTCCAATAAATCTATATAGCTTGTTCCTTTCCCTGTACTGCACCATTTTTCCCATCATCTAAAGAGGCAGACAGGATAGCTATTACGTGCATGTTATTCATGCGGTGTGCCACATATATTATTCATGCGCCTTTGGAGTCAGGGTAGAATTGAAAGGCATTTAGAGAAGATAAGGGCCATTGGGATCAAAGTAAGATAATTGTTCATTGTAGCAGCCCCAACTGCAGAGAGTTGCCATATTACAATTCCATCATAGCCTATGGAACTTATAACACAGTGGACAAGATATCTGTCACAACTGTGACAGAGTAACTCCTCACACCAAACTCTAAATCAGGCCCAAAGTGTTTGTGTGGTTTGTTAGGAAATCCTTTACAAGAAAACAAATCACTCTTTTTTTTTTATCTGGGGTTATGCTGCCTTAATTTCTTTCAGCCAGTCATTGCTTTTATTCACATCAAAAATTCCAATGGATTTAGGGGACCAACAATGTACTGCTGCTGTGCCACTCCATACTTTAAACACGTGTTTGCGGGGAACATTGCTTACAATTTGTCTTTTTACTTTTTTTTCTTTCTTGATATAGCTACTCCTGCTGGTACACCAACCTGGCAGGAGACAGCAGCCCGGCTGCAGGGGCAGAAGTGAGAGCCCACCCAGGCAGAGTATCAATGGCTGGTGGAAGAGGAGAGTGAGGCACATGCCCTTGCCTGGGCCCCAGTTCTGGGCCACAGCTGCACCTCCAGGCAATGTCAACACCAGTGCCACCAGCAGCTGGTAGCTGCCTGTGCCCGTACCACCATTACTGCCCCACCTCAGACCACCTATTACATTGCCACATGCTCTGTGAGCTGGCGCACTAGGGCTGTCAGACGGCAGGCCTCAAGGCCCAGCTTCAAGGACTACAGACCCTCCTAGACAATGCCCCAATGCTCTCTTCTGAGCCCTTGTTTAATTTTTGGTTTTGGTGGGAGGAAGCTTTGTTGTGAGTGGAGAGGGTAGGAATTGGGCACAGTAATTTCTTTTGGACTTTGTTTGGGGCTTTTACTTAGACATTTACTTTTGGACAGTGTTTGGGGAGATATTGTTTTGAGAGAGAGGGGTGGGCCTGTTGTGGGTAGAAAGGGTGGGTTTACCTTTGTCATTTGGAAGTGCGGCCTGTTTTTTTAATCTGCTTCTCAAAGTGTATGCCAGTTAGTTATAGTTAGTTATATCCTTGTTCTACTACCCTTTATAATTATATTGACCATTAGGAGGGTGTGCTGTCATTCCTTATGTTATCTACAGCAACCTAGATAAGCAACTACATATCTGTAGTGGAAGTCAATTATGCACTAAACAAACTAGTTCACTTTGTTCTATTGTTCTCTCACCTGAATAGATGGCTGCTAGCTCTCTCAATCTTCCAAAACCTTACTGGAGGTTTTCCCAAGGTGTTTTCTTAATGGTAGTGTGCTAACAGGGAAGGCATTCCGTGGAAGGTCCCACTCCCACATAGGTGAGCTCCAACTGTAGGATTAATAAAAAGGATTATCCTTCACATGCAACTAAATAGAAATAGTAAAACGGAGTTAGTGTGTTAAACATTGATATCATAGCTTTAGAAAGGCTAACACCAGACTATTACCACAATGACTCAAAAAAGAACACCAGATACTATGACTAAAACTGGCAATATTAATTATTCTGAGCAATAGGAAGCATGGAATTAGATGAAAGCCAAAGTTACGAATTCATTGAGTCAGGAAAATTTTACTCAATGTCTGGAGTAGACAAGGTTAAGCATTTACTCATAACAAAGCCTGAATGATGATGTTGACGTTGACAAATGAGTTTGTTTTATGCACGGTTGGGTAAGTGGAGCTGGTCTGGGCTTTTGCGCAGGCAATAGAAGATCCTGCATTGAGTTGGTGTCACATTTAACCACATCCACCCCACCAAGTGTGCGATCCATTTGGTGTAAATTACGTCACACCTCAATAAATCACACAGCCCTGGCAAAAGAGATTTGATGACTGGATGGCAAAGAGCATTTGGGGAAAGGTGTGCCAAAGACAAACACTACATAACACAACAATATACATCAGGGCAATGAGCAGTACATCATCATCAATCTGTTGGGGAGAGGAAATGAAGGCATGAGTATGACACAGTTCAGTTAAATGCATTGCAAACAGCCCTTCTGCCCCACAGACCCAAGTTATTAATAGAAATCTAAATATTCTATTATTTAGGTTTGAAAAATAGACAATTATGAAGGAGTGACGTGACCTCACACAGTTCTAAAAAATAGAATTGTTAAACAAAATGATGCTGTATTACCAAATTGGCTGGTGCATCTGCATTCTTCTTGGAATGTCTGTCACTCATGGGCCCATGGCTGAACCGGTCCGGTAGGTAAGCAGGAATGGTGAGCTCAGCTTTCGCCTTTCATTTGTGCAAGAGTGGAGAAGGCCTGTGGATTGGAAAACAGAAACTGTATTGTAGAGTCAAGGAGAAGGACAGAATAAAGGAAGCTTTGTGAGGAGTGTACCAAGAAGAGTCAGAGGCAGAGCAAAAACATGAGGAGTTTCACATTTGCCAGCAGTGCAGCACAAACACTGAGCAGTATTTCCCAAATAAGTGCACCTCTCTCCATTCCACTGAGCAGAGTACTGGGCCTCAGAGTCATCATCATCATGGTTTCCCTTTGAAGTCAATAACTTCCTTCTTCTGGCAGTTGAAGTAGTCCCACCCTAAGTCCCTTGTTCCTCCTTCTGACTCACAGTAACTCCGTCACAATGCCTATTGAGATCGACCTGTAGGTCACTGCTCTTGAAGAACTAGTAGAGAAACAAAGGTGAACGTAGAATGCAGAAAAATAACTAGGCCCCTACTGAAACTCCAGGTTATCTACCACAATAAAATGTAAAAAATCAAATAAAAGTAAAAAGAAATACTGGTGCATTTCCTATCAAACAAACAACAACCTTATATAACAGTTTTCAAACTTACTTGTGTGATATCACAAAAACAAAGGCCCTCATTATGACATTGGCAGTCTGTCCCGAAGACCGACATGCTGGTGGCCACCAAAAGACCTCAGTGGCGATGGCAATCCGCCCACCCAATTAAGATACACAAAAAGCAAAATTGCCAGAGCACAGCCACAAAACTTACACCGTCAGGCTGAACGACGGGGGCAGAGATGCAGTGCCACCACCCACACCGCCACACTAGCACAAGACTGCGCCCCAATACGACTCACAAATCAGCACAGCTGTCATAGCGCGGTGGTAATCCATTGGCAGTCAGGACCGCAGCAGCCAAATTGGACCTTCCACTGCAACACAAAACCACATAGGCCAATTTGAATACCCCACACCTGAAACACATACACCCACCACATCCCCCAATAAAACACACACAACCCACACCCCTTGCTACGACAAACAACTGGCATACATTGCACGACCACACTGAAGATCGCACTGCACACAGACAACACAGGCACCCGCACACCCCTCACGCATCACACTTCACTTAAATATTTTACACTCACACAAACATCACACTCACCATGTCCTGACAGAAGAACCCCCATATCACCGATGACGAATTAAGGACCATGGTGGACTAAATCATCAGGGTAGAGCTATAACTGTTCAGGGCACAAGTCCAGCAAACATTGATGGCAAAGAAGATGGAGCTATGGCGATCCTGCGCCCTGAGGGTCTCAGTGGAATCCCCAGAGGACTGGAAACTGGTATGTCACCTATAGTCCCCTTGTATGAAGTGTACCTGTAATGCATGCTTCCCCATCCCCTGCATGCCCACCCTACCCCACTAACACCAATCCCAAAGTCCACACTCCCAAATGCATCCAATGCATGTACAGCATGAAGTACTACGACTCCCACAATGCATCACCCTGTAGCCACCTAACAATGCACATTCCCCTCGTATAACTATACCGCAGTCCTAAAGCGTGACACATAGTACTCACCTCTCAGCCCCTGTAAAGTACATCAGGCATATGTGAATAACAATCCCTGTCATTCACAGATGCCACTAAGAATGTTGTCAGACAACCAATGCCACTTACAGCCAGTCCCCGACCTGATGAAGACCCCAGTGATGACAGCGACACAGGATGTCTGCAACAGGAAGACCTACCTGGCCCATCTGGTCTCTCTGTGCAGTCCACCTCCACCAGCCCCACCCAGGACACCATGGAGCCCCCCAGAGCCTCTGCACCACAACACCTGTTGTCCAACGCCCCCATACCAGTGTCTCATGACCACATCAATCCATAGTGTGCCCACCTGTACAGAGACCTGAGTCAACACCCACCACACAAGAAAATGAAGGTCCTGGTGTAAGTAGGAGTGGGCACACCATGCCAGAGACACAGATACAGGGGGCTAGGGCTAGTGGGAGTGCACCTAGGGTCACAGGGTGGGGCAACCCAGAGACCAGCTGCCATGAGGCAATAGCACAAGTCCTGGGAGCATACAACCAATCCCAGGACAAGATGGGCCAGTTGTTTGACTTGTTGGGGGAAACCAGAGCCAGCAGTGGGAGTACCACCAGGAGGCCATGCAGGAGTGGCATGCCCTCCATGAAAGGCTTGAATGGCCTCCATGAAAGGCTTGATGCAGGAGCTCGTCACAGACCTGCTTCAGTCCTCCACCCACCACCAGGCCCCTTCCACTAGCCACACTATTGACCAGCCCTCAGTATCTGCTGCAGCTAGTGGGATGTTGGTCATGCCTGAGGACTCACAAGCCACCACAGAGCCACCCCCTGTTCCTGAGGATTCTCCCAAGCAAACGTGGTTACAGACCCAGACATTCTGCTGGGACAGAAGCCAAGACCAACCCCACTGCCAGGAAATGAGCCTCCCAAGAACTGTCTAGCTTGTGTGCCACTGAGCCACCTTATTGACTTTCCACTGCCATAGCCCTGTTTTCAAATGCCACATGGATAGTGGACAACTGCTGGGCCTGACAGACTGATGGAATCGATGACCATAGACCCACTGCTGTGCACCCTACCCACCCTTTGGTATACATAATAAATGCACTTATACACAGGTTTTGGTGTCATGTGTTTACTCATTGTAATAGTGCAACAAATGTGTGATGTCACAGAAATTCAGTTTTAAAACACAGTGATGATGTGTATGTATCATGCTGTCATCCGCCTTCCTGCAGCAAAGTCAGTGTCCACACTATCCTGGGACCTGAGGTAGCAGACTGGGAAGAGTGGTGAAACATCATCCATAGTACATCTGCAAAGGATAGCACAGAATGTTCATCACGCATTATTTTCACTGTTGCCAACATTATGTACCTGGATATCATGATGGTTAAGATACTCACACTGTAGGCCCACACACTGATAGACAATCCAGTGCCATTGCACACATGACCACAACCCTGTTCAGGTACAATGAGACACGTTAACCTTTGCATCCAACAGTAATGACCTGAATAATAGACAATCATTGTAGTTGTACCACACAGCTCACACCCTTGGATGCCAAGTATTGACAGCACTTAAAGTCACAAGAAGCAGCAACCCATGCCAATGAAAATGTGATTCCATAATGGAGAAGTCACAAATGTGTGAAGAAGTAGATAGAATGTCAGAACTATATGTAACCAAGACAGATGGACTAGCTAACATCACAGTGGCACTGTAGACCCCAATATGTGACATGTCAAACATAGAGAAGTACCTACCAGACGTTTAGCTGAAGTACTGCTAGATGAGATCTGTCCTTGTGCCTACATCTTCCTCATCCCCATCTTCGTCACTCATGTTTCCTCCCTCCTCTGCCACCGGATTGTCCCCTACTTCTACATCCTCCAGCAATGGGATGTTCCTTCTTAGTGCCAGATTGTGGAGCATGCAGCAGGCCACCACAACCTGGAACACTTTCTGTGGGGAGTACTGCAGGGAGCCATCAGAGATGTGCAGACCTCTGAACCTTGCCTTCAAGAGACCAAATGTCATTTCAACCACCCTTCTTGTCCTCTCATGAGCCTCATTGTACTGTTCTTCTGACCTGGTCCTTGGATTCCTCACCAGTGGCAGTAGCCAGGAGAGACTGGGATAACCTAAATCACCTGTGGATAGGGTAAACCATCATTTGCATTCCACAATGCCACATACAGACTGAGTAGTAAGGCTGGGGTAACAGTAATGACAAATACACTCATCATACTCACCAATGAGGTAGGTCCTCACTCATCAACCGTGGGACACTGCTATTCCTGAGCATGTACGAATCATGGACAGACCCGGGAAACCTTGAAGTCACCTGGGAGATGTACTGGTCAGCTATACAGACCATCTGTGCTTTCATGGAGTGAAAACCCTTACGGTTCCTGTACACTTGCCCTGCAGCCCTGGGTGGCATTAATGCAATGTGTGTGGCATCTATGGCTCCAATCACATGAGGGATATGTCCCAATGTATAGAAATCAGCCTTCACACTGGGCATATCTACATGTTTGGGAAATTGAATGTAGCTCTCCACATGTTTGACTAAGGCAGACAAGACATTCCTCAACACATTGCTGAACATAGGTTGAGACATGCCTGTTGCCATTCCCACTATCCCCTGGAATGAACCAGTGGCAAGACAGATACCACCTGCACAGTTGGAGGAATGGCTGTAGGTTGTCGAATGGCTGGCAGCAGATCAGACTCCAACTGGGTACACAGCTCCCTGATTGTGGAACAATTCAGTCGATAGTTGGAAATTATGTGGTGTTCTTTCATCGCTGCCAAGTCAACCAGGGGCCGGTACACAGGTGCATGCCTCACCCTCCACGGTGGTAGGCATCTACACATGGCATACAACACAAGTATGTCAACAATTACCATTCATGCATCCTACTGCAGGGTGACAAACGGTGAATCAGCATCACATAGCTGCCTCTTGTTGCATGCAAAGCAGACTTCAATGTGCCGAGGCGTTGAAATTCCCATGTCAATAGCACATACATCTGGGAATTACAATGGATGACAATAGTGAAATGCTTGTCCATCACTTCGAGTCTACAGTCACCATCAATTTGTAAGTTCATTCCCACAATGTCATGTTGTCATTACCAGAATATGTGCACACTCCTTGTTCATGCTGCCTAATTGTAATTTACACTGTCCCAGGGCATAACTCATCACATGCCCATGATGGAAATGATTAGTGACGCTTTGAATTAATGTATTTGTTACAGTTGTATTGCAAAATGACTGATGCCTGTCCTGCATGCAAGGGACAAATATCAGTGGGCTCATTCCACTGGTGTATGCCGTCATGGCTGAAGGCGTTTGAAACCGTTGTGCAACTCCTCATTGGTTAACATTGATGTCTATGGCATACTGGGACCAATGACGATTACTGCCAGAGTGACGGTGCAGACCGCTGAAGCCGTGACAACCATTTTGTACAGTGTATCTCACTTGACTCCTGTCTCTCCAGCCATCAAGACCTCCACTGAGTGTGCTGCTGTGTCGTTGTCTTGAGAGCCATGATGGCGGGTGTTACAAGGGATAGGTCCCCCGCTTTCACCTTGGAAGAACTGGAGAAACTAGTGTATGGGGTGCTACCCCTATACACAAAGCTGTATGGGGCTCCAGAACAGTAGGTAGGTCATATTATGGTTATGTACGTTCCTATATGGGTATGTAAGTGTGTGTTAGTATATGTATGCAGGATGTTACAGTGGAGGGTGTACCTACGGATATGACTGCAAGTAATGTTGTGGAAGTGTGAAGTCATGTACGATACTGATTTGTGTACTGTTGGTAGGTGTTAGAAATGGGGTATTTGGTTGGCAGTCAGGTTGCCCTCTGTCCAAGCAAGAACCCTCACTCTAGTCAGGGTAAGTCACACACAATGCAAGATTATCCTGTGCCCACCCTCTGGTAGCTTGGCACGAACAGTCAGGCTTAACTTAGAAGGCAATGTGTAAAGTATTTGTGCAATAAATCATACAATAAGAAAATATAGCACCACAAAAATACACCACACAGTGTTTAAAAAATATATAATATTTATCAGGATAATTGTAGGTCAAAACGAATAAAGATGCAATGTGAAATTGTAGAGATATCACTGAAAAGTGATATAAAGGGGGTCATTCTGACCCTGGCGGTCATGGACCGCCAGGGCCGGGGACCGCGGATGCACCGCCAACAGGCTGGCGCTGCATCCATGGGCATTCTGACCGCGGCAGTACAACCGCGGTCAGAAACGGAAAACCGGCGGTGTCCCGCCGGTTTTCCGCTGCCCTAGGGAATCCTCCATGGCGGCGCTGATTGCAGCGCCGCCATGGGGATTCCGACCCCCTTACCGCCAGCCTGGTTCTGGCGGTTTTGACCGCCAGAACCTGGCTGGCGGTAACGGGTGTCTTGGGGCCCCTGGGGGCCCCACAAGGATTTTCAGTGTCTGCCATGCAGACACTGAAAATCGCGACGGGTGCAACTGCACCCGTCGCACCCTTTCTACTCCGCCGGCTCCATTCGGAGCCGGCATCCTCGTGGAAGGGATTTTCCCGCGGGGCGGGCGGGCGGCATTCTGGCGGCCGCCTGCCCGCCCAGCGGGAAACTCAGAATCACCGCGGCGGTCTTTTGAGCGCGCAGCGGTGTTCTGGCGGGGGTACTTTGGCGGGCGGCCTCCGCCGCCCGCCAAAGTTAGAATCACCCCCAAAGTGTCTTAAGTCTTTAAAAAGCAAACAAAGGCCCTCATTCTGACCTTGGCGGGCGGCGGAGGCCGCCCGCCAAAGTCCCGCCGTCAGGTTACCGTTCCGCGGTCGAAAGACCGCGGCGGTAATTCTGACTTTCCCGCTGGGCTGGCGGGCGGTCGCCTTCAGACCGCCAGCCAGCCCAGCGGGAAAGAGGCTTCCACGATGAAGCCGGCTCGGAATCGAGCCGGCGGAGTGGAAGCTGTGCAACGGGTGCAGTTGCACCCGTCGCGTATTTCACTGTCTGCGCAGCAGACAGTGAAATACATGTAGGGGCCCTCTTACGGGGGCCCCTGCAATGCCCATGCCAGTGGCATGGGCACTGCAGGGGCCCCCAGGGGCCCCGCGACCCCCCCTACCGCCATCCGGATCTCGGCGGTCCGACCGCCGGGATCTGGATGGCGGTAGGGGGGGTCGGAATCCCCGCGGCGGTGCAGCAAGCTGCGCCGCCGCGGAGGATTCAATGGGGCCGCGGTACACTGGCGGGACCCCGCCAGTGGTGCCGGTCCGACCGCGGCTTTACCGCCGCGGTCGGAATCCCCATTGGAGCACCGCCGGCCTGTCGGCGGTGCTCCCGCGGTCCTCCGCCCTGGCGGTCAAAGACCGCCAGGGTCAGAATGACCACCAAAGTCTCTTTCAAACACAAAGTACCTGGTTTCTGGTAGAATATCTCAGCAAAGGGCCGCAGAAGAAGAGATACGTGAAAAAATGGTGTGTGCGTCGATTTCTCCCCTGCACACACGGACTTGCGCCGTTCTTTTTCATGCGGGGAAGTCGAGCGTTGTTTCCGGCGCGTGGCAGTCTCTTTCTGTGGGTCGCAGGATTACCAGATGTCCCGGGGTCTGTGCATGGATTCTCCTGCTTGTTTTCTGGCTGCGCGTCGTTCGCGGGGCTGTGAGTCGAAGTTTTGCTCTCACGGCAGGTGTCACGTCGATTTCCCCTCTGGAAGTCAGGCGGCGTTGTCCTTGCGAGGCCGTTCATCGAAGTTCCGGTCGCCCCGAAGGCGTCGCGACGATCAGCATCGATGTGCAGCGTTTTTCTCACCGCGGAGCAAGCTGTGCGTCAAAATATTCGGCACACGAAGAGTCCAAATGAAAAAGAGAAGTCTTTTTGGTCCTGATACTTCAGGGAACAGGAGGCAAGCTCTATCCAAGCCCTTGGAGAGCACTTTTAAAACCAGACAAGAGTTCAGCAAGGCAGCAGGGCAACAGCAAGGCAGCAGTCCTTGGTAGAAAGCAGTCAGGTGAGTCTTTAGGCAGCCAGGCAGTTCTTCTTGGCAGGATGCAGGTTCTGGTTCAGGTTTCTTCTCCAGCAAGTGTCTGATGAGGTAGGGCAGAGGCCCTGTTTTATACCCAAATGTGCCTTTGAAGTGGGGGAGACTTCAAAGAGTGGCTAAGAATTGCACCAGGTCCCCTTTCAGTTCAATCCCGTCTGCCAGGGTCCCAGTAGGGGGTGTGACAGTCCTTTGTGTGAGAGCAGGCCCTCCACCCTCCCAGCCCAGGAAGACCCATTCAAAATGCAGATGTATGCAAGTGAGGCTGAGTACCCTGTGTTTGGGGTGTGTCTGAGGAAATGCACAAGGAGCTGTCAACTAAGCCCAGCCAGACGTGGATTGTAAGGCACAGAAAGCTTTAAGTGCAAAGAAATGTTCACTTTCTAAAAGTGGCATTTCTAGAATAGTAATATTAAATCCAACTTCACCAGTCAGCAGGATTTGGTATTACCATTCTGACCATACTAAATATGACCTTCCTACTCCTTTCAGATCAGCAGCTACCTCTCCAATACTGTATGAGGGCAGCCCCAATGTTAGCCTATGGAGAGAGCAGGCCTCACAGTAGTGCAAAAACGAATTTAGGAGTTTTACACTACCAGGACATGTAAACTAGACAGGTACATGTCCTGCCTTTCACCCACACAGCACCCTGCTCTAGGGGTTACCTAGGGCACACATTAGAGGTAACTTATATGTGGAGAAAGGGGAGGTTTAAGCTTGGCAAGTACTTTTAAATGTCAAGTCGAGGTGACAGTGAGACTGCTCCCACAGGCCTTGCAATCAATGGCAGGCCTGAGACAAGTTAAAGGGGCTACTTAAGTGGGTGGCACAACCAGTGCTGCAGGCTCACTAGTAGCATTTAATCTACAGACCCTAGGCACATATTGTGCACATTACTAGGGACATATAAGTAAATTAAAAAATTGTCCAATCAGGTATGATCCAAGGTTACCATGTTTAAATGGAGAGAGCATATGCACTTTAGCACTAGTTAGCAGTGATAAAGTGTGCAGAGTCTAAAAGCCAGCAAAAACAGTGTCCAAAAAGTGGAGGGCGGCAGGCAAAAAGTTAGGGGAGACCACCCTAAGGCTGTCAGGTCTAACAGTAGGCCTATGAATGTCGACGGTTGTTGGGTCTACATTAATGTGCCTTTCCTTCTGTGTCTCCCATGCAGGTCAGCGCCCATCAGAGGAACGGTTTGTGGAAAGCCATTGCCAAGGAAGTGCAGACCCTGGGGGTCCATATCCGGTGGAGCACCCATTGCAGGAAGCAGTGGGAGGACCTGAGACGATATGCCCGGAAGACTGCAGAGGCCCAGTTGGGGACGGCTTCCCAAAGAGGAAGGGGTGTCTGTCGGACCCTGACCCCCCTGATGGCCCACATACTGGTGGTGGCCTACCCAGAGTTGGATGGGTGCTTGAGGGCAACACAGCAGCCACAAGGGGGTGAGTGTCCTTTTCAGTTTGCTATGGACTGAATGGGTGTGTTAGCCATGGGATAAAGGATGTCTACTGTAGGCATGTCAGTCAATGTAGGTAGGTTACAGTTGTGCTGCAAACAGAAGTAGCTATGATAGGTGCACATCTGAGCAACAGGTTTTCATGGCATTTTTACAGTGCCAAATTGTTGGATTTCACATGGACATACAGGGTCTTCAGTTGGTATCCATACCCTTCTATACATCTCCATATTGGGTGACACAGGTAGGTATGACAATGTACAAATGCCACTCATTGACAGGATTCTCACAGTAATAGTCCTGTATACAACAGTCCTAACAGTGTAGGGTAGTACCTGGGTGTAATTGTAGTGGTATAATGATCGTGCATGGACAACAGAGTGTATGCACATTGGGTGTTTGGAAATCTCCATTGACGTTGTGGAGAGTGCATTCAGGAATGTTCATAGAGTCATGTTATTGAAATGCACCTATGTGCAAAGGGGATTGGTGGTGACCCTATGCTCCCATCTGTATCACTCCCTCCCCTCCTATTTGTACTATCCTATCCTTGTGTGCATTAGCATCAGCAGGCAAAGGAGTAGGGGCACCGGCGAGTGGGGAGGCTGCAGCCCACGGGACCTAGTAGGCGAGACCGCCGAAGCCGAGGGGACCAGTGTGAAGGAGGGTGAGGGGAACACCACTGATACAGATTCCTCCTCCGATGGAAGCTCCCTGGCGGTGGCGGCCCCTTCTGGGACCATCCCAGCACCATCCTCATCTGCCACCCCCCTTACCAGCACCGCCCTCCCAGTAGCTCCCCACCTAGTTGCCCGTGGATGCTCACCAAGGAAGGTGGGCGTGTCCTCCGCCGCAGGTACCTCTGCCCCTGCCCAAGTCAGCCCTGCTGCCCTCAATGGTAAGGCTATTGACCTCCTGAGGTCTATCTCTGTAGGGCAGTCAACTGTTGTGAATGACATCCAGGTCCTGGCTCCCAGATGCAGCAGACTATTGCCTACCTAAAGGGCATTCACTGTGCCTTGACTGGCCTACAGAGATAATTTCAGGCTCTGGCCTCTTCATGATGGCAGGCAGTGTCCCAAGTGCTTCTGTCCTCCCTCCTGCTACCTGTGCCCCATCCCAAAGCCCTCTCCCAGCCAAGCCACACATACAGACAAGCACTTTCCCAAATCAACAGACAAGGTATGCAGAGACAAATACAGACACCAGAAATCACATCACAAGCATAGACACTTTAACACACAAAAGCATAAGCCACTACCTCCCTTGTCTTCCCAGCACCTCCTCCCTTGCTGTCACAACACCACTCACGCCTGCCACCACTGCATCCTCACTCCCAGTCCCTGTCACCACTTTACCCTCAGTCACCACAACAGCAGACACTCATACATGCATCCCATGCACCACATCCGCACTAACCACAACCACCATCACTTACATATGCAGCATACCCACCTTACATGCAGACACCACTCCAACATTCATCCACATGACCTGTCTGTCTACTCTCACCCTCTCTTCCCCCCTCCTACAAGGACACATAAACGCCCGCACTGAGACACTCAACATTCCTCCACCTAACATGTACATTCTCTACAAACATCTGTACCCATATCCAGCACACCTACACGTCCTATGATCACTCCCTCCAGCTCCCAAAATTGCTTTCCAATCCCTGCCCCTTGTTCTTAAGAAGCTTTTCTTTGCCTTGACCTGTCCTCTGACCCTGTCCAACCCTGTGTTACCCCTTGCCCTCATGGTTCCCTCCCAAGCCAAGTCCCTCCACCTCCTCCTGTGATCCCCCTTCTATGTCTGCTGCCCCTCCACCTGCGAAGAAGCCATCCCCTGTCCCCAAGCAGAAAACTGCCCAAAAACATGGTTCCAAGGCCCCTGCCCCTCCATCAAAGGCAAGGGTGAGACCCCCACCCCTTCCCAAACCAAAGCCCAAGCACCCCCTCCCAAACCAAAGCCCAAGCACCCCCTCCCAAACCAAGCCCAAGGACCCCCTCCCATACCCCTACCCTTAGACCCTTGAGGTCCCTCCCTGCTCCATTGATGCCCCTACCTTGTGGTGGTCATTAGGCTGTCAGGAGTCAAGTGGGGGCCTTTGACAGGCACAGTTGTGCCCACTGGACTTTGGACTGGCCTACGAGCCTTGGTACTTTATGTCCTCTTTTACCTGCATTTGGCATTTATAAGGATATCTTTTTACAGTACAGGATTCCTGTTGGTTTACTTCACATACAGTTGTCAAGTATTTTTATTCTCTGGAGAGTTTCCATCCATCTATCATGTGCTGTTCAATGTGCATTTCTAGGCAATCAGATTCACTGTATTTTCTTGTATTTGGGCATTGCATGTGTTGTGTCTTTGTATTGGTTTGTGTGTCTCTGCTTGTTGGTGCTATTGGTGTGGTCGATCCGTTGTGTGTGTATGTGACACATGTGTTTGGCGTGGCTGTGTTTTGTGTGTGAACGTGTGTGCGCACTGGAGTCCATGCATGGTATATTTGTTGTGTGTGGGTGTGTCACTCTCCTCTTTCCTCCCTTGTGTGCTCTGCATGTGTACTCACTGATGGCATCGGTGGTCATAGACGAGAAAGGTGAGGAAGAGCTCTGGGAAGATTTCAAGGTAGCGTTCCATGGCTTCTGCTGAGTCGTCTGAGTCCCTGGAAGTGAGTGGTTCCTTTTGTACTTTCTGTGCCCGCCAGGCTTTGGGTGGCGGGCGTCCAGCCCCAGAAATTATAGCGGTCTAAAGTGTCATATTAGGGTGGGCGGTGCAGTGGCTACCGCCGGCCTGGGGATGGCAACCGCCGTCGGCGGACGTCTGGCCACACTGACAGCACTGTCAGAAAACTGGCTTGGTTTCATTGGTTTGACCGCTGCAGTTGTAAATGGCGTTCTGCACCGCCGACTTGGCGGCGGTCCATCCACCATCGCCTGCGTGGCAGATCCGCCAATGTCATAATGAGGGCCAAACTCCATAAATCCAAAAGTATATATTCAGCATCAAAGAGAGTGATCCTTCCACCTCGAAATCCCAGTGAAAAGTGACCAGGGGATGGACAAAGCAGGGAGGAGTCTGCTGGACAGGAACCGGAAGTTGGAGTCTCTGGGACACTTACTTTCTGTTGGGAAAAAGTTTTTAAAAAAGGCTTCACAAACTAAAAAAAAACTTGAACGGTCCTTTGGAGTAGAAAATCCACTTGAAACATCTTTTTTTAGGTGATCTAGCTGCTTCTCGAGTAGAGAATCAGCTAGAGTTGCACCCATGGTCACTCACGAGGCACACTATAATGACGTAGTCGCACCCAGAAGCCACACTCATGGTGTGAAATCTCACACTCGCTCACAAGCAGCCTGAGTCTATTGTGATGCTCACAGTGCATACCAAAATCAGTTCTTATGTGTGCTAATGGAAAATAATTCTGCCACATGTCTGATGGGGGAACTCCACATTACTCCTTGCAGCTTGAATTCCACCAACTCTGTGAGTGGAGTAAATGATTCTGCCATAGCCTACTAAAAATGCAGTTGGTGTAAGAAAGGAATAAGTAAGGTATTTGAAGGAAATTATGTTGACAGATAAGGGAAAGAGGCACCAAGGTAATAAAAGAGGGACCGTGGTTAGAACTTGTTGTTAGAAATTAGGTTTCTACGTGGCGGAGGTATGTACCCTGTCCAAGTAGGGACCACAATCCTAATCAGGGTAAGTCAGACCCATCCCTAAATTAACCTTGTGCTCACCCTCTGGTAGCTTGGCACAGAACAGTCAGGCTTAGCTAATGAAGCAATGTGTAAAGTATTTGGGCAACTCTTAAATTACAGTAACTCAGTGAAAACACCACCAAAAATACTCTACACCAGTTTTAAAAAATAGAGAATATTTACCTGAGTAAAACAAGACCAAAACCACAAATATCCAATAAGTAAAAGTCACAATATGAATTTCAAAGAATAAAATGTGAAAACAGGTCTTAGAAGTTACTAGGGGTCAAAACGTTACTTGGGGTTGTGAGGGACCAGTGCAAATCCCCAATCCAGGCCGACCATGATGGAGGGTAGGCCTGCTACAAAACCCATGAAGGGCCTGTTGAAACAGTACCTTTAAAGGAGCAAAGCATTGACGTTGAGGGCAGGATGTGTCATTACTTTCCACGCAGTTGGGAAACCCCATTGTCATTGGGCTCCTGTGAAGAGAATGCAATGCATCGTCATCAAGCCGCACAGAGCATCATCATCGAGCTGTGCAGGCTGTGAATCTGATGTCATTGAGCACTCTCTGCCTCCGCATTGGAGGAGCGATGCAGCAAAGTTCTATACTCACTTGAGGCGATGCATCAATTTTTGCGTGAGTCAGCTAGAGGACCCAATCTTGAGGCCCATCACTGAAGAGGCCACTTCAGACAAGATTAGGACTTAGAGATGGCTGAGTCCAGCAGCACCAGGAGAGTTGCAGGCAGTGTTTGATATCCCCAAGACTGCAGGAGTACAGGGGGCAAGCCAACAAGCCCTTGGAGATTCTTGGGTTCAAGGATGTAGAGAGCAAGTCCAGTTCTTCTCACTGCAAGCAAAAGCAGCCAATGCAGCAAAGCAAGTAACAAAGTGGCAGTCCCTCCTACAGCACAGCACACAGCAAGCAGTAGGCCAACAGAGTAATGCCGTTTGAAAGTGGCAGTCACTCCTGGCAGCACAGCAGTCAGAGTGTCCTTGGTTCCAGTACAGATCTTATTTTCAGGGGTTTGGGGTCCAGTACTTACACCCAAATGTGCCTTTGAAGTGGGGGAGACTTCAAAGGGGTCTTTGAAGATCTCAAGGCCCCTGCCCTTTCTTCCCTTATCTTTGATCAAACAAATATAATGGAGATTAAATATCAAGGACAAATATATTGACTCTGTATGCGTAAATATAAAAATCATTAATATCGAGCACACAGATTTTCCTGCCAAAAATAATGCTTTTTTTTAAATTGATAAAAATATTAGAAACACAAATATCATCACCTATAACTAAACATATAACATCTCAAAAATATTAATTATCACAATATTGACTACAAAATTATTGTCATGACAACTAATAAATCAATTAAAAAACACCAAAACACAAATAAAAAACAATTAGTTCAAACACACCAACTTATAACAAAACATCTAAATTAAATTAGAATATATCACCCAAAAATTAAACATTCAACTAAAAAAAAGTACACCTAAAAATATATAATAAATACAGTAAAATATTATTATTATCTATAAACATTTAAATTCAAACAACAATATATACTGTTATGCAAACAAATAAATTACTATCTAAATAAAAACAATCATATCTATCAATATTAATATAGACAACTTTAATCAATAAAATGACTCAAACAATTAAGCAAACAATATAAATGACACACTAATTAAAGTAAATAAATACTCCATAAGTGACAAACACTGCAAGAGGAGTAAACTCTGCCGGATTCTCACAACAATTACCAATTTTATAATATACATCTCTACACTAAATATTCCAGAAAGTAATACTCATATCTAAACAAAAAATGAAATGTTACTAAATAAAAAAAAGAATCAACAAGTAAATAGTAACACACTCTGTAACTTTTATCATTTGTCACAGACCACCTATAGGAAAAAGAACTACAAACTGCTAGAAAATCTCAACTATAACTAAGCTCCAAGAATATGTAGTAAGGTATACATAAAAAACACATTACAAGTTCACCCAAACAGTGACCAAAAATAAACCAACCTCTCTAAACCTCAATAAAACTAGCAAAAAGTACCACTTAGATTACTCTATTTTTTTTCTCTATCAACGCCTGCTCTATATTAAAAGAAGCCAAAAGAAAAAAGCTGCAAAACATCTCAACAAAGTATACCAGTACATAAATAAAATTAAAGTAACTACATTTTTAAATACAGTAATAAAATGAAACTCACTCAATACCAAGTCTTGATGATAGAGGGGACCTTCAAAATGTGTCCCAAATCACTGACTCAGACATATACCATAGATGGTGAATATTAAAACAAGAATATACCTTTTTTATTGCTTCACTCACAAATAAACAAAGAAGTACCTACTATAAACTCCTAAACTATAAAAAATAATCAAAAAATAGCCATGACCCCTAAAAAATGATCCTGGACTTTGAACAAGCCATTATCCAAACAATAATGCAACTATAGCCCCACACAGCCATACAAGTCTCCTGCAGAGACGGCGGTGTTTTGGTGGTCTGACCGCCAAACTCAAAATTTGACGGTTAGACCGTCAAAGCTGCGGGGTTTATGACTGCCACCGCGAGTCTGGCAATCTGGTGACTGCCAGACTCGTAATAAGGCCTCAAGTGCAGAATATTCCACTAACAGCCCAATTCGCCTTTGAATTCAAAACAATTGTACCATTAGCCTATGTCCCTGTCACAGAGGTAGTCAACCACTATAACTCACTAACAGAAAGCTCTTTCTTCCAAGAAAATGAAGACAATCTTACGGCCTGATCATGAGTTTGGCAGTCGTACCGCCAGACACCAATGTTGGCAGTCCTAAAAAGGCCACTGCACCGGCGATCCCTAGCCTGCTGTATTACAATGGAAACAGGCAGCACCGCCGCCCACTTTGCAAAAGGGCAGACCGCCAGCGGCGTGGCGGTCTGCTATATAGGCAGTCCAACCTCCAGCGAGGCGGCCAACCACCGACCTATTAGAAACACACAGTTGCTGTGGCGGTCCCCTTGTGAAAGTTAGCCAGTGGCTGCGGATCACTGCGGTCTGCTTTAAGCAAAGTAACAGACAAGCGCACATTGGATAAATTAAAAAACAACACAGCTGACACATTAGTCCAGTGGACACACTTGCAAATCACACTATAAAACACACCCCTCAAACACCACAACCCTTTGCATCTCCAATGAAAGACAAAGAACACCAACTGCCAATTTTTGAATTTTTAATAGATTAGGCACCCCCTTTTTCACCATCCCATTTAACACCTTGCACACACTTTTGTTTATTCACTCCCTCTTGCACTTCCCCTGTTAAGTAAGTCCCTGTCACCCTTTTTAGTTGTCACACCAAAAATCCCCATTTTTCTGAAGATGAGTTGAGAGTCATGGTGGATGGAATCATAAGAGTAGAGCCAAAATTGTTTGGATCCTAAGTCCAGCATACTCCTCTCAGTAGGAAAATGAAGCTGTGGCAAAGGATCGCCGACAGAGTGAATGCTGTAGGCACCACCCTCTGCACAAAGGAAGCAGTGAAATGCGGTTAAATGAATTGAGGGGGCAAGGTGCATTCCCTGGCCTCTAGGCAACAGATGGAAGACACTAAGACTGGCAGTTGCCCTCTTAGTGCCCCATCATGACTCTTTCTGCAAGAGAAGGCCTAGGCCATCTTACATACTGAGGGCTTGACAGGAATACCTGTCAAAAAACTGCAATGTCCTGCATGCGCACAGCTCAGCTTTTGCCACTGCGTTGTTCATGTACTTCACCAACATTCAATACCCAGATTATCTGAGATGCAACATTGTCAATGTATATAATTAGACCCCATATCACAGCTACCAATGCCCATCACATGCCATGAATCGAAATGGTGCTTGTAAGTCTTTCAATGTCGACAAATCACTCCAGGACTCATGGTATGTCTCAACATGTAAATGTAGGCTAAAATCTAAACGCAGTCTGCCTACAGATGTGTAATACCCAATATTTGTCTAGTGTGTGAAGTAGAGGGAGTGACCTGACTGCAACTCCCAGGAGGCCCTGTGTCTGCAATTCCAACCACCAACTCAGTGTTCACTTGCCCATATACGCCTGTTTGTTAACTATCAATTGAAGTATACTCACCTGTGAATGAGCAATATACAGATCATGCTGAACTTAGAGACTTGTCTGTCTATCTAGCTCCGTCTTGACCTGCTATCCCAAGATTAAACTATAGAGAACAGGAATAATGCCTTATCAAGTGTGTACACAAAGTATTCCTAAGGCCTCAAGTTGTATCAACAGATTGGTAGCATTAACAAAAGCATTGACACAGCACTGCAGACATGATGACTGCAGTTACATATACAACAGAGTTCTTTGTTTGCCTGTATCTCACTCAACTATGTCTCCAAATGGTCAAAGGCATATGTTACCTCTCCACTGTGTTGGCCTCACTGCTGGTAAGATGTAATTTTCATTTCATCATCCAAAGTGCAGCTGAACTGCACATCTCATGAGCTGCTTGACTCAGATAGTTTAGGCAGGCTTCATACATGCTATGGGAAATACTCCAGTACCATGGCAACATGGCACAATAGGCTAACCTACAACTTAAGAATGTCCAATATCTCTGCTTACTGTAACACAAAACCTTTGGAGGTAGATGTCACACTTCAACCAGCAAAAATGTATTTCCTTCCTCAACAGGTTGAGCTACCACTGGGCACACAGAGGCCACCATACAAGCACCCGTTACTCCTGGATCAAGCACTCAGTGTTGGCAACACTCTTGGACTTGTGGACATGGAGGACTGTCCTGGTCCATCCGGACAACCTGGTCAGACAGAACAGTGAGTCTCACTGTGGCCACAACATCACCTCCCAGCCCTGTTGCACCAACATCCCAGGAAAGGATGTGCTCCCAAACATGAGTAACTAGCACAGTTTCCACAATCTTGTGCCCCCCAGTCCTTGATTCTGAGGTGCAACTCAACACTCCTGACATTGAGGGTCCAGGACCCATTTGGAGAGGGCACCCTGTGCCAAAGGTACAAAACTCCGACAGGGTGTTGATAGGAATGGTGCTCACAATATCTCACCCCAAATTTCAAAATTCAAACAAAGTCTCCACAGTGCTCCTGGAGGGAAGACCCACTCTACTCCCCCGTAAAATTTGTTTCAAGAAAAAAACAGTACGCAGTCCAAGGCACTTGTGTCAAAGAAATATGACCATTATATGTATCTCTGTGTTCAGCAGGTCCACTTGTTTTTATTGAATATGTTCTTCAATTCCAATCAGTCCAGCCAACACGTCTTTCGTCATGCGAACAATACTACCTTTGACTTCGCCAAGGCTGTAAATCAACATAATTCGATCCAATTATAATTTCAACCATAACTAAGTTTTATACTAAATATCACCAATTTCCATTTTAAAATTACCAAAATCCCATACTAGTTACTTGATATTAAAAAAACAGTTACTGGGCCTACACCAAAATTCTAAAGTAAAAGGTGCAAGTGAAATGTAAATAACAAGCATGAAATGGTTTGTGGTGTACACTAGATCATACCTATAGTGTCAACGTAAGAGGAACACTAGTTCATATTGAGCAATTAAGATATTCCAAATGTGCTGTACCAATAAAAGTGAAGTGCATAGTCCAATCACCTAATGTGCAATTATAAACGTATAATCCACAAAAATGCTAGCCATGCCCTATAGGCTACTACTTGCCTTCATTTGAAATGTCTAGGAATCAATCTTCTCAAAATTTACCACAACGTCCTCATAATCTTCCTGCAAGAACAAAAGTAAATAAGAAAAACAGCTACACTATTCCTAATATGTTATACTATTCGTGTATAGCAAGAATGTAGGAAAATGAGAGCCATCCGTTTCTCCCTTACTGGTAACAGGTTTTGTCCTTATGTAAAAGTAATATTCTGAGCACTCCTCAAATGAGTTCCCAACCTTCGTCTCGTTCAGTTATCTAACAGATATAAACATAAGACTAAACCGTTGTACCATCTCTGCTATATTAAAAATATGATCCATATTTACTACATACAAATCATTTTAAACATGTATCCTGTATAACTGAAACTCTAACTTTGTGCGGGTGTACTCTAATGGGAGATGAAGGCGCTCTGGGTATTGAGGTGAAGATCTGATGAAGATAACTTCTTAAATGGTGCACCCTTGAAGGACCCCACCCCTGAGCCCAAAACTGTGTGCTGAAAGCACCACTACTAAACTTGAACCACAAGAGGCACTCATGAAATAATTAAACACAATTTAAAAGGATTCCTTGAAAGGAAAGCACTATAAAGTCAATATTCAGTAAGTCAAAACAAATTTCCATGTATTTCTGAAAAATAAATTAATTCCAATACACATTTCAATATCCTATAATTGAAATTAATAACCAAGTCCATTTCAATGTAGATTGAAGGAAATTGTCCTGGGTTGCTCCAGTCTTATAGTCAAGAATCAAAATCCAAATTTGTCCAATAGATGTTCAATGATGTTGTTCAATGATGTTCTCCATACATGTCATATGATTATATCCTCAATGCTACTTTAAGCCTGATATACAACCTTACAGCCAACACATGTTTCGTCTGGGAATTTCCCAATGACTTCGTCAGGGCTGCAATTATATAAATGCCTGTTAATAAAATCTGAGTCTATTGACTGATGAGCAAAAATATATGAAGAACCACCACCGGCTCACCAAGAGGTGGGATAGATAATTCAAGACATGCATCCTCAAGCATGTTAGTATCACAAGTGAAAAATATAACACTATTATTTTGTGAATTCTGTGCATCTTGGATAAATCTGGAAGCATACTATCAGTGCACTGGTGTGGAAATCGGTGAATTATTGTCCGTGTACAGGAACTAAATCTCACCACGTCACTCATCTTCTATATTCATATGGTGACCCTATGGCATAATAGATCCCTTATTGTCCTAGTGTTTAAAAATAAGCCCATGATCTTACCTAGACATTACAAATACCATGATTTTGCGATGGCTTAAAGATATATAAGGGGAAATATTCCTCGCCGGTAAGCCCAAAACTATGCCGCTTACAAAGTATGTCTGTTCTGATGTTGAACTCTTCTGTCAAATAAGTATGAGAAATGCCTGCTAAGTGGCTTCGTCAATTGTAAAACATCACACTCACAGCCATACCAAGTTACCTGAGACCACACACCCAATGGTCACTAAGCACTATAATGGTTTATAAGACATATCTGCAAACACTCCCTTTCAAAGTAAATGTCCTCATGAGCTCCTGTAAAAAAACACCCTTACCAGTAGGTAAACTTTGCAGTGTAATGCCCACCCCACCTTCAATGTCACTATCACTAGATATCTGGGCACTAGTAGATGTAGAACCTGAGGTTATAGACAACTGTGATTCTTGTCTGCTCAAATTCGACTGTACCAAATGATCATACTTTCTTGCGAAGGTAAATACTCTTCCTGATTCATAGTCCCTTTTTAGCTTCCTTCCTTGCGCTGGGTAACTTCTTGTTGGAATTGGGAGAGAATCTCCTCCAGAACTTCGTAATTTTTGTCTGTGGCCTCAGGAAGATTAAGCTCCTTAATTTCTGCCTCAAGTGTAGCAATTTCTGTTTGTAATCTAGAGACCTTTCTTTCCGAATTAGTAATGAGAATATCCATAAATTTTAATGAACTAGAGGTCAATTCCTTATCCCAAAGAGTCAGTAGATCTGAATCCAGATCGTCATACGTTGGAAAAATGTGGGATCGTAAACCCTGTGGAATACGATTAAGCTTAACACATTGTTTTAATGTCACCCCATCCCACCACTTAGAGAGTTCATTCTTTTTCAATTTTTCCAATCGAATACACTTAATCCTTAAACCCTCTTTACGAGAGGGAATAGAACTTGTTGCCGAGTCCAATGCGGTACCACCTCGTGCCAAATTACTGAACAATTCTTCCACTAACTTGACCCTATCCATGATTAGAGCCTCACCCTAGCAGCTGTCGTAGTTTGGACTCTTGCTCTGAGCAAAACTGCTGGTCTCAGGATGACAGTACTTTTGTTTGTAGGTGACTAAGTTTCTTCCTACAACTAGTTGTAACTGTTGTCCAAACCTTACCGGCTTACTAGCAGTACCTCACCAGAAACACAATAGTAAAAGGTGATTTGTAGCAGTCGCTTACGCATGGACTCAAAGTAAGATCTCTCAGGGTTGTCGTGGTTAAACGGAAATTACCCTTTTCTCACAGATTTATTATGTCTCATACAAACAAAGGCAATAACACAGATGCAGTGAAGTTATAATAGTTCTTATTCAACATAACTGCAATTTGTGATAAGTTGCATGAACTGCAATGATTAGGATAATGAATATACCAAGCAACAGTATTGTGAAGAAGAGAGTCATTGTTATAAAGAGCCCCACCATTGTGCAATATATGAAGGAAATATATGTATATGTATAAAATGGAATAAGCCCTAATACCCTAAGGAGAATAGGTCTAACCTCCTACCTAAAAGGAGAGCTGGGTCTGTTAAACCTAATCTGCCAAAGCCGTGTTCATGAGAGGAGCCCCCAACCATCGTTACCTTTGAATGAGGTCTCTATCTCAGACTCCGCGGGGACACGAAGACTGGGTCAGCGTCAAGATGGCTGCAGCATCGGTATCAGCGATGGTGGCGATGCCCTCTGGTCGGAATCCCTCTGATTATCTGTCTAAAAGTGTGTTGTATTTATACAGATCTACACGTCCCCTGACATAAGTGTTATTCATAACAATAGATAACAGGCATGCTTGGGACGGCAATTAATATCAACAATCCCTCGAAAGTATAGAGAGGGAAAATCCCTAAGTGTGAATGCCTACTGTATGTTTGTCTTTCGTGCTTGATCTTGACGCCTTGGCGCAGTGACACTGATAATAGAACCCATAACAAGTGGCCTAACTATAAACAAGGCCGCCATTTTAAAGGAAATAAATAATTAACTGGACTAAGGGGAAAGCGCGCATCGCCAAAGAAACCCGGAGGGGGCAGGAGCCTTGAGCCCAGAGCCCAGTGTCCAATCAGAAGGGCAGGAGCCCTTTAAATTTTCATCGCGCTCCCGCCGTCGCGGGAAAGCGCGCATCGCCAAAGAAACCCGGAGGGGGCAGGAGCCCAGAGCCCAGTGTCCAATCAGAAGGGCAGGAGCCCTTTAAATTTTCATCGCGCTCCCGCCGTCGCGGGAAAGCGCGCATCGCCAAAGAAACCCGGAGGGGGCAGGAGCCCTGAGCCCAGAGCCCAGTGTCCAATCAGAAGGGCAGGAGCCCTTTAAATTTTCATCGCGCTCCCGCCGTCGCGGGAAAGCGCGCATCGCCAAAGAAACCCGGAGGGGGCAGGAGCCCTGAGCCCAGAGCCCAGTGTCCAATCAGAAGGGCAGGAGCCCTTTAAATTTTCATCGCGCTCCCGCCGTCGCGGGAAAGCGCGCATCGTCAAAGAAACCCAGAGGGGGCAGGAGCCCTGAGCCCAGAGCCCAGTGTCCAATCAGAAGGGCAGGAGCCCTTTAAATTTTCATCGCGCTCCCGCCGTCGCGGGAAAGCGCGCATCGTCAAAGAAACCCGGAGGGGGCAGGAGCCCTGAGCCCAGAGCCCAGTGTCCAATCAGAAGGGCAGGAGCCCTTTAAATTTTCATCGCGCTCCCGCCGTCGCGGGAAAGCGCGCATCGCCAAAGAAACCCGGAGGGGGCAGGAGCCCTGAGCCCAGAGCCCAGTGTCCAATCAGAAGGGCAGGAGCCCTTTAAATTTTCATCGCGCTCCCGCCGTCGCGGGAAAGCGCGCATCGCCAAAGAAACCCGGAGGGGGCAGGAGCCCTGAGCCCAGAGCCCAGTGTCCAATCAGAAGGGCAGGAGCCCTTTAAATTTTCATCGCGCTCCCGCCGTCGCGGGAAAGCGCGCATCGTCAAAGAAACCCGGAGGGGGCAGGAGCCCTGAGCCCAGAGCCCAGTGTCCAATCAGAAGGGCAGGAGCCCTTTAAATTTTCATCGCGCTCCCGCCGTCGCGGGAAAGCGCGCATCGTCAAAGAAACCCGGAGGGGGCAGGAGCCCTGAGCCCAGAGCCCAGTGTCCAATCAGAAGGGCAGGAGCCCTTTAAATTTTCATTGCGCTCCCGCCGTCGCGGGAAAGCGCGCATCGCCAAAGAAACCCGGAGGGGGCAGGAGCCCTGAGCCCAGAGCCCAGTGTCCAATCAGAAGGGCAGGAGCCCTTTAAATTTTCATCGCGCTCCCGCCGTGCGGGACGCGCGCGGGCGGCGCCCGGGCGAAGCCCGGGCCAAGGGCAGGCCCGTCCTTGCCCGTCATTGCCAGGAAGAGCCAGGGCAGGGCCACCCCCCTGACATTTTTTCTTTAATAGGTAAAGGCTGCCTGAAGGAAGCACCATATGGTGCTGTGGGTGGAGTGAGGCACCCAGAAAGATCTTCAACAGTTCGGAACTCCAACGCCCTAAACAGGTTCCACAGATGCAGGACTTGGGCAGTGGCTGACAACTATCTACCTACCCGGACACCTTTTCAAACAGAGGTGATCAGCCCTTCGTGCCTCTTAGATATCTTAGCACTCCCTAACACAAACCTCAGCAGAGCTAGACAGGGTGAGGAAAAGAGAGGGAGAGTGCTCACAGGAAATAGATTGCTAAACTTTTGCACAGGATCTGAGTGTCCTACTAAAACAAGATGGGTAGACGGAAGGGAGGGATACCTTTGGAAGAAGCAGGCAATAACAAGACCTTAGACGGCTTCCTCCAAAAAGCGGTAGGGGCACTAGAAAAAGAAATTGAACTGGTCGAGCGCCGTCTAACTGCTCCCCCATCCTTCTTTTCACTAGCTTCCCAGCCCCCCTCTGCAGAACCACCAGCACCAACCACCCTCACAATTCAAACACTCAACGCAGAACCCTTGGACAGAACCATACATTCTTCGGGATCTACCCAGCCTACGCCAATCAGGCCTACACCCTCCCCAAATCATGGCACAAAGGGCAAAAGGAAACGGGGGGAGACGAATCTAAAGAACAAACGGGCCCGTGTCCTGGACCCCTCTGTCCATACCGTATCTACCAGACCTAAGGATCATATACCTGCCCAAACTACCAACTATGGCAACCTGGATATTACTTCTATCACAGACTTTATTAAAGATGAGTTTCTAAAACAACTACATCCTATAACAATCCGTCTATTAGCCATCGAGGAGAAACTCGATGCCCTCATTAAACCCAGCCAGCCAATCCCCCCTCCCCCATCAGGTTTGCACTGCCTGCGACAACACCCTATCCTTGGCCCCCCTGTCAATGATGCCAGTAGTCCCCTTCTCCCACCACCTATGGTTCACAAGCAAAAACCACCTTGCTCTGACACACTACATCAACTACCGAAGCTCTCTACACCTAGTCTGGCTAATCTCCCTAAAAAGTGGTACACAAAGAGCGATTCCTCTTACCTAAGGCGGACTGGTGAAATTGCCCCTCCCACAAACACGGGCGCCAAACCCCATAGATCTCACCCAAATATCCCAGTAGATCGGATGCGCAGGGACTCAGGAACTAACATGGGAACTTTACATCTACCACCAGAAGCCTGCCCCTACGTGCTGGTTATTACGAACGTCCCTAAGCTCAAGTCCATCATCCCAGAATCATTTGCAGAACTGAAAAACAAGGTTATTCATTGGTTGCATAAACATGCTAGATTCGCATTCCATACGATACCCTCAATATTAATGGTGAGTAGGGTTGGTTGGGTGGGTCCACTCAAAAACCCTGGTACTGGGGACTGTATTGTTATTAACTTTAATGCGCCCTCCCTTGTCGAACAGCTTTCCCTAAATGCATGCCATCTCAACCCCCTAGGGGGGGCCACTTCACTTTGCAGGCTTCAGGCCTTTTACCCCCATAAAATTGCACCAGGCTTCAAGGGGGTGACAATGACATCCAGAGATTTTCCTAGGGCTCAGATGCCAACTGATTTCCAGCCAAGTTGCAATCCTGCCTCGCCCACACTCTCCGAAAACGATTGACTATTACACATGACTTTTCCTAATTCCCGAGGTTCAAGCAACTGGAACAAAAACTATCCTATAGCTGGAAAAAATGAAACTTATAAAACAGGGCAAATCAACTGTGGGGCCGAATATACTCCCATTAGCAACACTAGTGAGTCTACTCTAACTCCCGCTCTCGCCCAGTCAGACTATCTTAAATGTTCTGAAATCCATTTCGGGGGAACAGATAAGGAGCGCAGGGTGATTGAGATTAATTTAGCTGCAGACCCACTAGATCACAGCAAACCCGCAGACCCACCTCTACTCCAGGTATTTGATTGGCTTAGGCCACCCCCTGTCCTAGATGGGGCTGGAAGCACCCTAGACACGACTGAGAAGGGCATAATGCTTCCCCACGGTACCCTAGTCCCGAGAGAGAATCCCGTGGCTGAAGCTCCCCATAACAAACCAGATGGCTTAGATACCATCCTCAGTTGGAACATTACCGGGTTGGAGAGTAAAATGAACAACCCTGAATGGGGAAAATTTATAGACAAACATAAAATATGTCTCTTCCAAGAAACATGGGCGCTGGAGCCTAAATACAGAATCGGTTACAAAAGCTACTGGGTTCCAGCAAATAAGGTGAATTCAGGAAGACCCTCAGGTGGCCTGCTAATATGGCTCAGCTGTTCCCTCAAATGCCAAATTGAACCAATTGATTTGGGCTGCCCTGATCTAATGGGTCTATCAATACCATCTCTTAGAGAGAAACCACTTTTAATAATTAACATCTATAATAGGAGCCTGGGCAATAAATATGAGTCCAACGCACTGACTATTTTAGACAATTTTCTCACCAATAAATCACCCTCTCATTTTATTCTCATTGCCGGAGATTTTAACACCACTTTTGAACCCTACTCGCTGGCCCAGGAACTATATAAAGATGAAGATGCTCATTGGGGCATCCCCCAGCTGGTGTCAAGCAAAAGACCTAAAATCAACAGACTATCACACCAGCTCATGGACATTACACTGGCACACGGCCTCCGGGCTTGCAATGGCCGTTCCTGCTCGGATCTTAACCTTCACCCCACATTTAAACGTGGGTTGCAGAAGAGCCAGATTGATTACATCTTGCTCGACATCCGCCTTTGGGGTCACATGGTCGATATGAACATCACAGAACATGAGGAAAGCGACCATGAACCACTGATTTTATCACTCAGGAACCTACTACCCCTACTTGAAGTCTCCTGCCCCAAGTCCTATAGACAGCAGCTCGCACTGACCAACAACAGGCGAAATGTTAGATGGAAATCCCTGAACACTGACATAACCACTCTGGCAAAAGTGTACAGGCAGCTGGCGGACCATATGGAATATATACTTCAACCCACGAAAGATAGTGGTGGGCTTATAGCAGCCCACACACTGTTTTTTAACTCTTTAAAAACTCTACTTACTAAAGAGTCGGCAACAGAGCCTAAACAGAACTCTAACGCAAGATGGTTCAACACTGCATGCAGAGAAGCACAGCATAAGTTGCTGAGAGCCCTAAGAGGTGGCCAGATGGATTATATAAGGGAAGCTAGAAAAGACTACAAAAAGGAACAAGGTAGAGCCCGTAGGAAATGGGATGAATCAAGATGGGTCCTCCTCCTGGAATCTGCTAAAACAAACGACACCACGAAATTTTGGAAATTGGTAGCTGATGCCAGCAATGAACCACACCGTTCGCCTGGTGCTTCAATACTCCCTGCAGAATGGTCCGACCATTTTTCCCAATTATACCTGGGGACCACCGATGCTGCTTCCCGGGATCTGATCCATTTCATGACCTCCGAGACCCCCAAAATTGAATTCACTTTGGCAGATACCAAGGCTGCGATTGCCTCAATGAAATGGGGAAAGGCCCCCGGCCTTGATAAAATACCAGGAGACCTTTACAAGACGAATCCAGATGTATGGGCCCCATACTTAAACCTCATTTCCAATGAGATAGCTGCTGGAGCACCTGTTCCGAGCTCCTGGTTGGGAGCAGAGATAGTCCCCATTTTTAAGAAAGGCGACCCCTCTAACCCTGCCAACTATCGCCCAATCTCCTTACTCGACAACTTCCAAAAAATCTTTGCAAAGCAAATTTTGTCCTGTCTAGAAGACTGGATTTTAGAAACAAACGCCATCTCTGATCTACAAGCAGGGTTCAGACCAGCAGTCAGTACCATAGATCAGGTGCTAAGATTTTTAACAATAAAATGGAAAACTGTAGAAATAGGAAGGGGTAACCTTTACGTAGTTTTTATTGATCTCAGAGCCGCGTTCGACCTGGTCCCCAGAAACCAGTTATGGCTGACGCTAGCCAATATGGGTGTCCCGCATGGCCTTCTGAAACTTATTACCCGCCTACATGAAAATACCTATGCCCAAATCAGGAACGGCAAGAAGGGTGATCTCACAGAACCAGTGGCTATTGAGAGGGGAGTTAGACAGGGGTGCGTTCTGGCCCCAACTCTTTTCCTATTATACATAAACAACTGTATCAAGTACTTAGCTGACTGCACAAATGATTCTCCCAAGCAGGCTGGAACCAAAGTCCCCTGCCTACTCTACGCAGATGACACTATTCTTTTGTCTAAATCACCCATGGGAATTCAAAACTTGGTAAATCAGTTTGGTGTATACTGCAGAAACTATGGATTAGACATAAACCATAAGAAAACTAAACTTATGATATACAGCGCCCCGAACAAGAAGCTCAGCGCAAACATAAAGATGGATTTAACTCCCCTGGAGAGAGTAATGGAATATGACTACTTGGGCATTAGACTATCTGACAAGGGCAGCTGGGAGCCAGCCATAAGGAAAGGGGCACTAACAATTAGCCAAAGATGTGGAGTAATAGGACACAAAGCCAGCACTGCCACAAGCCCCCCGCTGATCCTTATTTCTGAAATATATAAAGCACAAATCCGTGCTGCGGCCCTATATGGAGCAGAACTTTGGGGATCACACAGACAGATGGATACTCTCCAAACCAAAGAAAATAACTTCCTCAGACACATATCCAGACTGGGGAGGGGCACGCCAATGCTCCCCCTCAGACTGGACCTGGGCTTAAATAGTATCAAAGACATAGCATATCTAAGACCACTCCTGTATTGGGTCAGACTATGGAAAACAGACGAACTTGAGCCCTACAGGGCAGCAGTTAAAGAACTATTACCACCTCATCACGGATGGGAAAAGGTACGGTGGCTCAGGGAGATGAAAGCGGCATGGACCAAACTGAGTCTATCCCAGTACTGGGAGAACCCCGAGATGATTCCTGGCAGTGCTAAACGCCTGATCAAAGAACATTATTGGGCAAAAATCAACGAGGAATCTCTCGGTTCAAATGGGTCAGGTCGGCTGACAGCAGAATTCCTGCTGGTCAAACACGTTCCCTTCCCTGAAAGCTCCCTGGATCTACCCATACCAGCCCGTGCTCGCTCTCTACTACTCCAGCTCAGGTACGGGACATTGGCGGTCAATAGCTACACGGCTGGTTGGTCGACTAACAGTTCCCCATCGGACAAATGCATAAATTGTCATTTATGCAAGGAAACAGCTGAACACATCCTATTTTTTTGCCCTCTGTACAAAGGTCCCCGAGGGAAGTGGATTATTCCCCTGTGCAGAACACTCCATCCACTATCCCGCAACAGTCTATTCAGAATATGTAAATACGACACTTCCATACTGATAATCAGCGCTGTTTCTAAATATCTGGCAGCAGCATGGAAAATTCGTAATAGGACTATTCTAGATTTTAACTCACTGTTTGAAGAACTGTCTAGAAAACAGTAAATCAGCATCCTGTTATATCAGCCTTGGGCTCTAATTGTAAACCGCGACTTATTGAGCACAAAAGACCGTATTTTTAAATAAGTGCTACATCGAGTTATTTTAACTAAAGTGTTTTATAAATTTAAAATTATATTTAATTTTATAATTGTCAAGATGCAATTTATTGGATTAATTAACCCAAAAGAACTAATTAACCTAGAGCATCATCTACCTCTGTCTGACTTCTTAAATTTTTAATCAGTTTTACTGTCTGGAGTTTTAATGCCAGATTTTATATAGAGATGTGCCACACAACAGCTTTTACGTTATTATTATTTTATTGTTCAGGGTTATGTACAGGGTAAGATCCAGAGACTATTCCGAGCACCTCTTTCACCCCACCTATTTATGTAATCTTTCTCAGGCAGCTACTGGACCCCTACTTTTTTTTTTATTTTTTATTATTGTTCCTTTTATTGTGTACTGGTTTATGGTTTTTATCTTTCTGTACGTATGTATATATTTTTTTAAAACCTTTTAAATGGCCCAAATTTGGACCGAATAAACTATTGATTGATTGAACTGGACTAAGACAGAGCAAGCTAAGTAGGCTAAAAGTCACTGGGTGACGGGGGCACGAGTTTACAAGCCTACGGCTAAGCTAACTCCTGTTATCCCGTTAAAACAAACTAGGATTCACTACACCCTCCCCATTGCCGTAACAGGTATGATGAAGGTAAAGAAACCCAATCGCTAAAAAAGCTGCTACTAAACTAAAAGCCAAAAAAACGAAAACGAAAACTCAAGCTAAAAAAAATGTACTTAATGACAAAAATAAATGCTGTGTGTTAAAATTCGTTAAAAAAACATTCAGAGATGTTAATATCAACTATGACAAGTACAGCAAACTTTTAGTATAATTGCTGGTTTTTAGAACCGGGAACTGGCAAGCAAATTCATCAAATTATGTGCTATATGCAGGATCTTGAAGAATGTCATCGAAGTCACCATTCAAGGATCTTAAAAATGAGTCAACATCGTCTGAAGTGAAATCGAGAGCTGGACGGACAAACGGATCCACAGAGCAGAAGTGAGCCATATTCATTGGTGTATCGACAGTCGCTGCAGCGTCTTCATCCATGTTAGATCGTATAACAGAAGGCTTATATGTGGCCTCGCGGAGCAATCTCAGTCTCAAGGGGCATGACCGTGTATGAACCCTCATCGGGGACATCAGAAGTTCGTGGTCCAGTGAGATGTTGGTGCAACAGCAAGACAGACCATAGGCAGATGTTCAAAGAGACACCATATGCAGCGGAACACCGGTTGTACACACCAGAGTAGAGGCCGGAATGACAATGACCAGTCAAACTCCAGTTCCACCAGCAAAGGTGTACCGAAGATCCAAACCATGCGTTTACGGCACAGCGGGGTTGACGGGAGCGGCTCCATTGCTCTGTGTCCCTGGAAAAAAACAACCACCGCGAATCAGAAAAAATAGCAGTAGCAGTCCGCCAATTAAAGCCAAAATAATTGGAAAGCCACCAAACACACTGGAAAAGAGAGAATGGATGGCTGATGGGATGACTCCGAAGACAGTCTGGAAGACAGACACGAAACCAGACCCGACAGCCTTAAAGAAATGAACAATCCCAGTTGTGCTTGAAGCATTGAATATTCTGGATACCAACTCTCCAAAGTGTTGGGGAAATCGGTATTTAAAAGGGATTGTATCTCGGCTGATGATCTCGCAATCTGGAGAGCATACGTCTCTTTTGCGGATGTCAAGGCGACCTGTTTTTGAAACAATAGCGCCTTTAGTCTACTCAACTTGTCATAGTTCACATTAATAGTATCAATGTGGGGCCACATTTCAGATACTTGTATCTCCCGTGTGGGGGGAAACAAAACATGGCCACAACATGTAACGACCTTCGTGACTGAGATTACGTAGGCAATTCCAGGTCGCAAGCCGCAACAGCTGTCATCGCTCAGTAGAACATAACTCCCATTAGAAAGTACATGAAACACTGAACGAATCAAGGGGACGGGAGTACCCTTCAGAAAACAGGCCAAATTCGCGACCCCCGCATTGCAAAGACCGTGAAGAGACACCTGTTTGCATATCATGGAATGACGAACAGTAGTCTCTCATTCACTTCCGCTAAGAAAGACCTCCTGTTCACCGTTCAGACATCGATACTCAAAGGGCAACTCCCACTGTTCCTTAATAAAGCTATCTCCTAACCGTTCATATCGTCCCACTGCAAGATGTTTCAGGCAGCTCGAGAAACGAAAGGTCGAAAACGGTAAATTAATAATGCCGTGTAAGAGCCAGATAGTTAAAGGACTCTCTGCTACCGTGAAGGGCAACTTATCTAATTTCTCTACTTGAAGCAAGGTGAAATGAGCCTCCCTTTTAGCCATTGTCTCTTGTTCCCTGGAAAAATTAAAAGCAGCGAATAGTTCACTCCCATTAATGTATTTCCATGGAATGTGGCCACTTCTCAGTGTCTGCAATTCCCAACCGAGCTGCATGATAGAACGTAGCTGTGTTTGTCCATGATATAACCGGGACAAATCAGTCTGAGTGATATCAATAGCAGATGACACTATATTCGACAGTGAATAAATCCTGTTGGATAGCGTGTTCATGCCATTGTCGACAACAGCCAATGTTTTTTCCAAATTCTCCTTATCAAGTTGCCTTAAACGTGCAGCAGCCTCAATTTGAGAAAGCTTCTAAATCTCATTATACATAGCATATAAAAAACGTTTCGAGGGTTGTTTCCTAGGACCCAATAGTAAATCTTGTAAATCTATACTGTCAGAAAGAGTGTTCAGGTGTTGTTTAACCGCTGTTAAAGTGTTCGTCTGCACCCATTGCTGGCACAGCTTACCCACACTGTATGTTGTAATTATACCAGTATGTTGACCTGATAGAAAGCGAGGGTCTGGCCTAAGAATGGAAAAAACCCCTGAAGAGTTCAAAAAATGCCTTTGACACTCATCAGTGTCGGTGGGCCATACCAACCATCCCCCGGGACGGGAAAGTGGAGAATTATAAGCACCAGCCTTAACCAATGCATCTAGCCTGTCCTCTGAAACATTAAGAAAGTGTTGCCAATCTCTAAATTTTGTCGGTGTAGGAATATTGGGCGTGTTTAGATCTTTAATTTTTGCTAACCCCAGACATGATGTCTGCTCAACAGTGTCATTCAAAAAAATCATTTGCACAGGAATTAAGCAAGCTCGAAACAAAGCCTCCCTACCCTGTATTTGCCAATCTTGCGTTCCCCATACACTCTTCAAATCGATAGTGTTCTTCCAATATTCGTAACCCTCAATCGAGAGTCTGGAAACAAAGGGATCTGAAGCAATCAGTTTTGTATCTGTTAGTAAAAGTTTTCTAAATTGTGCTGTAGGTAATTTAAAATAATATGATTCAGCTTTCTTTGTATCATGACCAGAAAAGTATGTGAATTTGTCACTGTAATACTTTGGACTCCCCACCTGTGGTGTTGAACAGTGTTCCCATTGTGTGTAGTTAAAGAGAGGCCTATATCTAGTTGCACGGTGCAGGTAGTGATGTCCCCAATTGTTATAGCAGAACATTTCCCCATAATTCATTGTATAATCATATACATCATCACTTCCAAAAGCGGAGTAGTCCTTCATTTCAGTTAGCATTGAATCAACTGTTTGGACATCCCAATCATCAAAGACAACATTAGGTGTAATAACATCAGACATTGAAATTTTGAACACGTATGGTATTTGAATTATCTCTGTAGGCCCGTATATATCAAACGGAACTTTGTCCCATACAATCCCATCAGGAATTGGAATAGCTGTAATATTGACAGGGGACAAATCACGTTGGACCTTATGTGATGAGCGATGTGGTGTTAAAATGACATCAACAGGCTGCACCGAGGAGCGATCAGCGATATAGTGACCATTAATTAGTAAAAAGAAAACAGTCACAAAACCAATCCATAAAAACAATGCAATAAATGTCAAACAGAACCAGAGATAGTTCCATGGATATATCAAATAGTTCTTCTTAAGCCATTGATAGAATTTGCTACCTCTCGAAAGTTTGTCAGTCTCAGTTGAGGATGAATCTGAAGAAAAATCATCAATGTCCACAGAATAGTCAGAGGAAGTCTCCGCAAACACAGGACCCATCGAATTCTCATCCACTGCTCGTGGAAGTTCTTGATAGACAACGTTATTAGCCGTGGAAGTGTTTGTGTAAAATACAGCCAAATCCTGAAGCGGGGTGTTCTCCGAAGTTGTTACTGGAACCAACAAAAGTTCATTTTCCGCCCTCCCCATGGTCGAGGAAGTGTCCGGAACAGCAGTTGACATAGCTGCATAGTCAGTAGTAGTGATATTCATCTTACTATGTAGATGGATGTCCTGTTGGGTAGTGAGAGGGGATCGGGAACTACCCAAGGGACCTCCTGGTCTACTGTGAAGAATCGGCCACATGGTGTAATTTGATGTCGTCAATAAAGATGAATCTGTTTGATTTGGAACAAGACAACGGTGGAAGGATGACAGTCCTGGTGCCTTTTATCCCCAAGACCGGTACAGGTGCTCTGTATGATGGATCAAATTCTTTTTTCACAGCGATCTTCTCACGAACCAGATCCCCAACGTTAGGAATCCAGCCAGTCGAAGTTTTCGCCAATTCCCTTATTCCCAAGGTGGCAGCACTTGCAGATGATTTATCATCACGGAATTGTTGAAGCTCCTGTAAAACAGCGAGACGTTCTTTTATGTCAAATGGTGTTTCTGCTGCCACCATACCAGGGGCATCTAGATCGGGGACATACATAGGTGTCCCAAAGAGAACCTCATATGGAGACTTTCCCCCCAAGGACCGTCTTGGCAGATTATTCAGTGCTCTCTGGACCCCATACAGGTGATGTAACCAACTGCGGCCTGAACCTAATACTCGAGCTGTTAAGGACTGCTTTAGATCACGATTCTGCCTCTCCACGACCAAATTTCCCTCGGGATGGTATGGTGAGGAGTAATGGAGTTCAACACCCATCGTTCTCATGGTGTCCCTGAAAGCTTTATAGGCAAATGCAGGGCCCTGGTCCGAATGGAATGCTGCAACCGCATATGTACCGATAAAGATCAGCAAATCTTTTATAACAGTCCGGGCGTCAGCCGACCGCTGTGGCCATACCCACAGGAATCTAGAACAGGAATCTACAGCCACTAGAATGTATTTATATGCACCATCAGGCTGCAAGGGACCACAATGGTACAGGTACACACAATGGAGTGGCTTGTCTGACACTAAGAGAGATGTCTGCGGAGGGCGTTTGATATTTGAGCCCTTAATCTGCTGACAAATGTCACAGCAAAGGACATACTGTTTTGTCCGTCTGCATAGACCAGGCCACCAGTACCGTTGTTGTAGAATGGTGATAGTGGCCTGTATACCAGCATGTGCAGAAGCGACACCTACATGTGCAGCTGTAATTAGCCCTAATCTTTGGTCTTCATTTGGGATCACTCGATCACCTACATCAGGAATTGTTGCAAAAGCAACATTATGTGCACTGATATGGTAAGTATAGTTTGTAGGGTATCCTTTCGGAAGCGTTTTGCCTGCAGCCGAAGCTTTAACGGCAATCAGTATTTCATTATCCAACCTCGTCCGAGAACGAGTCACTGCAGCCACAAAAGCCGTAGCTACTGATGCTTTGGCTGCTTCATCAGCCAATGTATTGCCGGCAACGTGTATTCCTACACGTTGGTGCCCTAATGTATGAACTACATGGACACATGGTAGCTTATCCTTAAGATCAGCCACCCTCCCCCACAACATTTTGTGTTTAATGGTGTTCCCTTTAGAATCTCTAAACCCGTTCAGTTTCCAATGATTGAGATATTCATTGTATGACCGGACGCAGTAATATGAATCACAGACGATCAAAGTCTGTGTTCCTTGCTCTGAATGTTCAAGCGCCAGAAGAAGAGCCTTAAGCTCGGCCAACTGGGCTGTGCAGTCCCCTAAGGTCTGAGTGTAGGTATTGTGAGGATGGAAAACTCTGTCTTCCATTACCCCGCACACGGCTGCGCAAGCTGCCGAGTATTGATGTTTAGTACCCACTGCCGATCCGTCAGTATAAATGATGGTATCATAACTGTCTATTGACAATATGTGTAGAGTGAGCGGGGTACTCCTGTTCATACTGGAGAAATTCTTGCGTCTGAAGTCTTGGGTCAAACACATAATCAACATCAGTGGCGGTCAGAGACGTTGCCCATTGAATCCAGCGTGGATGTAATGCCTTAGCGTTTGGAACACTCGCTTTAGTGACAGCCTCTAAGGCCGGCACCGGGGAGACAACAATAATGCGCTTCCCCTGGGCAAGTGGCCTCTCCTTTATGACGGCCATCTGAACTGCTGTCAGAATTTTTTCAGTAGGAGCAAAACATTTCTCTGCATTGGAGTACAAATGTGATTTGTATGCTATCGGCACCGTGTCACCCTCATTAAAGGTGACATAGGTAAATCCAAGGGCACCAGCTATTATTCTGATGACCAAATGTGTTTTATTGTCCCGTGTGTACAAGTGTCTAGCTTCCAGCATGTCTCGTTGTATGTCCCTAAGGATGTGTGTGTGCTCAATCGTCCATCGCCTGCTAGAAAAATTAGGCTGAATTAAGTCATAAAGTGGTTTGATGCGTTCAGCATAATCTGGAATGTATGTTCTGCCAAAATTAAAGAAACCCAGTAATGACTGTAATTTCTTAAGCGTGTTTGGAGGCTGTAGCTGAGCACACTTTTCTAGGAAGTGCGGGGCCAGGCTCTTTCCCTCGTTTGATAGTTCATATCCTAGTAACAATACACTAAGAAATGCTATCTTGCTCTTCTTAAAATTAAATTTATAGCCGAAGGCTGCAAATCCCAAAATTATCCGATCGACCCTTGCAAGATGAATGTCGAGGGTGTCGTCTGTGAGATAGATGTCATCCACATAGGATAATGCATCGGAATCAAGCTCGTGCAAGATGATGTTACACGGGCCGAAAACAGTCCTGGGGTGTTTTTATAGCCTTGGGGTAAACGACAAAAGCGTTCCTGAGAGCCAAAGTAAAATGCACTTAGGTCCCTACTTTCATGTGCTAAATTGTGGCAGAAAAACCCATTAGATATATCCAATGTAGTTTTATATTTCTTACGCACTATATCATTTATCAGTGCCGTGCTGTGTAAATTTTGTATAGCATATGTGCGAGTATGACTATTTAAGTGTCTATAATCAACCACTATTCTATATGAATGATTAGGTTTCGCAACGGGAAATAGTGGATTATTCATTGCCGATGTACAGGGCTCAATTACTCCCTGGTATTCAAGTTGTGACAGTATCTCCGTCACTGGATCTTTCGCTTCATGTTTAACAGGGTATTGTTGCTGCGGGTGTGGTGTAGACCGAACAGGAATAATATGACAAGGAGAGTCCTTGTCCCAACCTACATGATTACGGTATAATGCAGGTGCCTGCGCTAAAGCCCATTCAGCAGCATAGGCTGTTTTGTCTGCCTCCGGAACAAGATCGGAGAAAGAAGGCAAAATGACATCTTCCCCATGTGGGAGCTTGCGGACATGTTCAGGTGGCCAGTCTCTCTCGGCCAACAGGATATCACTAGTAAGTTCATCCCAGAATATTACACTAATAATGCGTTCCACGTCTCCCTCTATCTGAATTGTTAAATCATAAACCCGATCGGGTGGGAGAACGCGGCCATCCGCCGTCTCAACCGCGATGTAATCGCTAGTTGCTGTCACATTCAGATCTTTCAGACTCTGGCGACATATCGCGACCTCTGCCGCACTGTCCAACAGAGTCACTGCCCACCTTTTGTTCCTCAATAGTGTTCTCAATACTACTGCCATTTTTAACGGTCAGTGCTGGCACTTTTTTCTTTTTAAATTGTGGCTTTTGTTGAGGAGTCTTTTCTTCTTTTTTACTGGTAGACTGCAGCAAGTCTTTCTTCTCTTTCACATATTCCGGACTGGGATCTTGACGGCCCCCTCTCTTGCTACATTTATCCGGTGCGCCCTGAAAGGAACGAGAGGGACGTGAATCAGTATATCTGTCTGGAGTTCTAATGTTATCCCTATTCCTGAGATTATACCTCCTTTCGGAGTACTCTGGATGTGGAGAATCAGCTCTTTTATTTCTCCTGTCTTTGAAATCTTTTTGTTTGTCCCAGCGCTTCTTAGAGCCCTCTTGTGCTTGCTTCGTACCTTCCTTATGGGCGGTACTTGGTATGTCCAATTTTTTAGGGTTGGCTCCCAACCCATCCCGTCCTATACTAGTATAGGTATCGGAGATTATTTTCGGTAGCTGTCTCTCTTGTTCCACATGTGGAGTTTCCCGGAGACGCTGGCGTATTGCCAGTGCCACCGCTTCCCCTTTAATATTACTTAGTATTATCGAGGAGACGGCATCACAGTTACACATGAATTTCATCCCCAGATCCAGGGCCGGTGCAGCCCCATGCTCATTTTGTATTTGTTTTAACACTTCCGGTAAATTGGCAAGTGTAGGGGTACCATGTGTGGTAGTATAAACGGCAGCGAAGACAGTACCTCAAGTGGCACATTCATCCACCGAGGGAACCATCCCGAATGGCAAGCACATAGTGAGCAATCTATGTTTCTCCTGTGGCCCCGTATGGCGGAACACAGCTACCAGCTGATTTGTTTTCTGAGCAATCCAGAACGGTATTTTTTCTCGTTCCGTGGGCACTTTACCCATTATAGTATGTACTGTTTGTGGATTAATCCCAGTAGCCAATTGATATCCACCAGCTACTGGTGGCTCTGGACGCGCTGGTGTAGTGTTCAATGTTCGCATTACGAACTGAACCAATCGTCTATATAATGCCACTAACTCATTATATAATATTCTTAAATCTACGATCAGCATAGTCTGTGTGCCTGGGTGAGGTGTATATGTGGCAAACATGGGCCATCTAGGCCCTTCATTACTTAACGGACCGAGCCTCACCCGGCGTAATACACGTGGTAGGGCGCCTTCTAACCAGTTCTGATGCTCTTGATATGTGAGCGATAATTCATGATACTGGTATGCTTCGTATCTTACGGGTACGTCCGCAATGTCATAAGTGTGAAATGTGTGCGTTCGTTGGTCAGCCTCAGGAAAGGCAACCCAACAGTAAAACGTTTCTGTTTGGTAGGCTTCAGTCGCTTCTATAATTAGAGTAACATCCCCGCCCTCTTCCGTAAGGCCATGCGCTAATAAATGTTGTGTAAGTGCATGTCTAGCATTTGCAGGAATGTCTATGGTATTAGCCATAGTTGTTTAGACAAACGGAACACCAAAAATAGGGGAAGTTTTTTCCTTTTGTGAGTTCGAGCTCGAACAACCTACAGCCTAATTAGGTGTTACCTGTTTGGCCGAGGAGGTTTCTCCCAAAGACCACGGATGTCTCCGTATATTGGTACTGAGGGTACCTGTTGTCTGTGAGACAGTGATAGTCAGGGTATCCATAAATTAGTGCCTAAACACCATCGTTGGTGGCGCCATGTCGTAGTTTGGACTCTTGCTCTGAGCAAGACTGCTGGTCTCAGGATGACAGTACTTTCATTTGTAGGTGACTAAGTTTCTTCCTACAACTAGTTGTAACTGTTGTCCAAACCTTACCGGCTTACTAGCAGTACCTCACCAGAAACACAATAGTAAAAGGTGATTGGTAGCAGTCGCTTACGCATGGACTCAAAGTAAGATCTCTCAGGGTTGTCGTGGTTAAACGGAAATTACTCTTTTCTCACAGATTTATTATGTCTCATACAAACAAAGGCAATAACACAGATGCAGTGAAGTTATAATAGTTTTTATTCAACATAACTGCAATTTGTGATAAGTTGCTTGAACTGCAATGATTAGGATAATGAATATACCAAGCAACAGTATTGTGAAGAAGAGAGTCATTGTTATAAAGACCCCCACCATTTTGCAATATATGAAGGCAATATATGTATATGTATAAAATGGAATAAGCCCTAATACCCTAAGGAGAATAGGTCTAACCTCCTACCTAAAAGGAGAGCTGGGTTTGTTAAACCTAATCTGCCAAAGCCGTGTCCATGAGAGAAGCCCCCAACCTTCGTTACCTTGGAATGAGGTCTCTATCTCAGACTCCGCGGGGACACGAAGACTGGGTCAGCGTCAAGATGACTGCAGCATCGGTATCAGCGATGGTGGCGATGCCCTCTGGTCGGAATCCCTCTGATTATCTGTCTAAAAGTGTGTTGTATTTATACAGATCTACAAGGTCCCCTGACATAAGTGTTATTCATAACAATAGATAACAGGCATGCTTGGGACGGCAATTAATATCAACTATCCCTCGAAAGTATAGAGAGGGAAAATCCCTAAGTGTGAATGCCTACTGTATGTTTGTCTTTCTTGCTTGATCTTGACGCCTTGGCGCAGTGACACTGATAATAGAACCCATAACAAGTGGCCTAACTATAAACAAGGCCACCATTTTAAAGGAAATAAATAATTAACTGGACTAAGACAGAGCAAGCTAAGTAGGTTAAAAGTCACTGGGTGACGGAGGCACGAGTTTACAAGCTTACGGCTAAGCTAACTCCTGTTATCCCGTTAAAACAAACTAGGATTGACTACACAGCCACTTCCTAGTCAACCGAAACTCTAACTTTGTGCGGGTGTGCTCTAATGGGAGATGAAGGCGCTCTGGGTATTGAGGTGAAGATCTGATGAAGATAACTTCTTAAATAGTGCACCCTTGAAGGACCCCACCCCTGAGCCCAAAACTGTGTGCTGAAAGCACCACTACTAAACTTGAACCACAAGAGGCACTCATGAAATAATTAAGCACAATTTAAAAGGATTTCTTGAAAGGAAAGTACTATAAAGTCAATATTCAGTAAGTCAAAACAAATTTCCATATATTTATGAAAAAGAAATGAATTCCAATACACATTTCAATATCCTATAATTGAAATTAATAACCAAGTCCATTTCAATGTAGATTGAAGAAAATTGTCCCGGGTTGCTCCAGTCTTATTGTCAAGAGTCAAAATCCAAATGTGTCCAATAGATGTTCAATGATGTTCTCCATACATATCTTATGATTATATCGTCAATGCTACTTTAAGCCTGATATCCAACCTTACAGCCAACACGTGCTTCGTCCGGGAATTTCCCAATGTCTTTGTCAGGGCTGCAATTATATAAACGCCTGTTAATAAAATCTGAGTCTATTGACTCTGATTGAGCAAAAATATATGAAGAACCACCACTGGTTCACCAAGAGGTGGGATAGATAATTCAAGACATGCATCCTCAAGCATGTTAGTATCACAAGTGAAAAATATAACACTATTAATTTGTGAATTCTGTGCATCTTGGATAAATCTGAAAGCATAATATCAGTGCACTGTTGTGGGAATCTGTGAATTATTGTCAGTGTACAGGAACTAAATCTCACCACGTCACTCGTCTCTCTTGTTCCACATGTGGAGTTTCCCGGAGACGCTGGCGTATTGCCAGTGACACCGCTTCCCCTTTAATATTACTTAGTATTATCGAGGAGACGGCAACAAAGTTACACATCAATTTCATCCCCAGATCCAGGGCCGGTGCAACCCCATGCTCATTTTGTATTTGTTTTAACACTTCCGGTAAATTGGCAAGTGTAGGGGTACCATGTGTGGTAGTATAAACAGCAGCGAAGACTGTACACCAAGTGGCACATTCATCCACCGAGGGAACCATCCCGAATGGCAAGCACATAGTGAGCAATCTATGTTTCTCCTGTGGCCCCGTATGGCGGAACACAGCTTCCAGCTGATTTGTTTTCTGAGCAATCCAGAACGGTATTTTTTCTCGTTCCGTGGGCACTTTACCCATTATAGTATGTACTGTTTGTGGCTTAATCCCAGTAGCCAATTGATATCCACCAGCTACTGGTGGCGCTGGACGCACTGGTGTAGTGTTCAATGTTCGCATTACGAACTGAACCAATCGTCTATATAATGCCACTAACTCATTATATAATATTCTTAAATCTACGATCGGCATAGTCTGTGTGCCTGGGTGAGGTGTATATGTGGCAAACATGGGCCATGTAGGCCCTTCATTACTTAACGGACCGAGCCTCACCCGGCGTAATACACGTTGTAGGGCGCCTTCGAACCAGTTCTGATGCTCTTGATATGTGAGCGATAATTCATGATACTGGTATGCCTCGTATCTTACGGGTACGTCCGCAATGTCATAAGTGTGAAATGTGTGCGTTCGTTGGTCAGCCTCAGGAAAGGCAACCCAACAGTAAAACGTTTCTGTTTGGTAGGCTTCAGTCGCTTCTATAATTAGAGTAACATCCCCGCCCTCTTCCGTAAGGCCATGCGCTAATAAATGTTGTGTAAGTGCATGTCTAGCATTTGCAGGAATGTCTATGGTATTAGCCATAGTTGTTTAGAGAAACGGAACACCAAAAATAGGGGAAGTTTTTTCCTTTTGTGAGTTCGAGCTCGAACAACCTACAGCCTAATTAGGTGTTACCTGTTTGGCCGAGGAGGTTTCTCCCAAAGACCACGGACGTCTCCGTATATTGGTACTGAGGGTACCTGTTGTCTGTGAGACAGTGATAGTCAGGGTATCCATAAATTAGTGCCTAAACACCATCGTTGGTGGCGCCATGTCGTAGTTTGGACTCTTGCTCTGAGCAAGACTGCTGGTCTCAGGATGACAGTACTTTCGTTTGTAGGTGACTAAGGGCCTGATTCTAACTTTGGAGGACGGTGTTAAACCGTCCCAAAAGTGGCGGATATACCACCTACCGTATTACGAGTTCCATAGGATATAATGGACTCGTAATACGGTCGGTGGTATATCCTCCACTTTTGGGACGGTTTAACACCGTCCTCCAAAGTTAGAATCAGGCCCTAAGTTTCTTCCTACAACTAGTTGTAACTGTTGTCCAAACCTTACCGGCTTACTAGCAGTACCTCACCAGAAACACAATAGTAAAAGGTGATTGGTAGCAGTCGCTTACGCATGGACTCAAAGTAAGATCTCTCAGGGTTGTCGTGGTTAAACGGAAATTACCCTTTTCTCACAGATTTATTATGTCTCATACAAACAAAGGCAATAACACAGATGCAGTGAAGTTATAATAGTTTTTATTCAACATAACTGCAATTTGTGATAAGTTGCATGAACTGCAATGATTAGGATAATGAATATACCAAGCAACAGTATTGTGAAGCAGAGAGTCATTGTTATAAAGACCCCCACCATTGTGCAATATATGAAGGAAATATATGTATATGTATAAAATGGAATAAGCCCTAATACCCTAAGGAGAATAGGTCTAACCTCCTACCTAAAAGGAGAGCTGGGTTTGTTAAACCTAATCTGCCAAAGCCGTGTGCATGAGAGAAGCCCCCAACCTTCGTTACCTTGGAATGAGGTCTCTATCTCAGACTCCGCGGGGACACGAAGACTGGGTCAGCGTCAAGATGACTGCAGCATCGGTATCAGCGATGGTGGCGATGCCCTCTGGTCGGAATCCCTCTGATTATCTGTCTAAAAGTGTGTTGTATTTATACAGATCTACAATGTCCCCTTACATAAGTGTTATTCATAACAATAGATAACAGGCATGCTTGGGACGGCAATTAATATCAACAATCCCTCGAAAGTATAGAGAGGGAAAATCCCTAAGTGTGAATGCCTACTGTATGTTTGTCTTTCTTGCTTGATCTTGACGCCTTGGCGCAGTGACACTGATAATAGAACCCATAACAAGTGGCCTAACTATAAACAAGGCCGCCATTTTAAAGGAAATAAATAATTAACTGGACTAAGACAGAGCAAGCTAAGTAGGTTAAAAGTCACTGGGTGACGGGGGCACAAGTTTACAAGCTTACGGCTAAGCTAACTCCTGTTATCCCGTTAAAACAAACTAGGATTGACTACACAGCCACTTCCTAGTCAACCGAAACTCTAACTTTGTGCGGGTGTGCTCTAATGGGAGATGAAGGCGCTCTGGATATTGAGGTGAAGATCTGATGAAGATAACTTCTTAAATGGTGCACCCTTGAAGGACCCCACCCCTGAGCCCAACACTGTGTGCTGAAAGCACCACTACTAAACTTGAACCACAAGAGGCACTCATGAAATAATTAAGCACAATTTAAAAGGATTTCTTGAAAGGAAAGTACTATAAAGTCAATATTCAGTAAGTCAAAACAAATTTCCATATATTTATGAAAAATAAATGAATTCCAATACACATTTCAATATCCTATAATTGAAATTAATAACCAATTCCATTTCAATGTAGATTGAAGAAAATTGTCCTGGGTTGCTCCAGTCTTATTGTCAAGAGTCAAAATCCAAATTTGTCCAATAGATGTTCAATGATGTTCTCCATACATATCTTATGATTATATCGTCAATGCTACTTTAAGCCTGATATCTAACCTTACAGCCAACACGTGCTTCGTCCGGGAATTTCCCAATGTCTTTGTCAGGGCTGCAATTATATAAACGCCTGTTAATAAAATCTGAGTCTATTGACTCTGATTGAGCAAAAATATATGAAAAACCACCACTGGTTCACCAAGAGGTGGGATGGATAATTCAAGACATGCATCCTCAAGCATGTTAGTATCACAAGTGAAAAATATAACACTATTAATTTGTGAATTCTGTGCATCTTGGATAAATCTGGAAGCATAATATCAGTGCACTGGTGTGGAAATCTGTGAATTATTGTCAGTGTACATGAACTAAATCTCACCACGTCACTCATCTTCCATATTCATATGGTGACCCTAAGGCATAATAGCCCCCTTAATGTCCTAGTGTTTAAAAATAAGCCCATGATCTTACCTAGACATTACAAATACCATGATTTTGCGATGGCTTAAAGATATATATAAGGGGAAATATTCCTAGTCGGTAAGCCTAAAACTATGCCGCTTACCAAGTACGTCTGTTCTGATGTTGAACTCTTCTGTCAAATAAGTATGAGAAATGCCTGCTAAGTGGCTTCGTCAATTGTAAAACATCACACTCACAACCATACCAAGTTACCTGAGACCACACACCCAATGGTCACTAAGCACTATAATGGTTTATAACACATATCTGCAAACACTCCCTTTCACTAGTAGATGAAGAACTTGAGGTTATAGACGACTGTGATTCTTGTCTGCTCAAATTCAACTGTAGATCATTAAAACTTATGGACATTAGTAATTCGGAAAGAAAGGTCTCTAGATTACAAACAGAAATTGCTACACTTGAGGCAGAAATTAAGGAGCTTAATCTTCCTGAGGCCACAGACAAAAATTACAAAATTCAGGAGGAGATTTTCTCCCAATTCCAACAAGAAGTTACCCAGCGCAAGGCAAGGAAGCTAAAAAGGGATGGAAGGGACCATGAATCAGGAAGAGTATTTACCTTCGCGAGAAAGTATGATCATTTGGTACAGTCGAATTTGAGCAGACAAGAATCACAGTTGTCTATAACCTCAGGTTCGACATCTACTAGTGCCCAGATACCTAATGATAGTGACATTGAAGGTGGGGTGGGCAGTACACTGCAAAGTTTACCTACTGGTGAGGGTGGTTTTTTACAGAAGCTCATGAGGACCTTTACATTGAAAGGGAGTGTTTGCAGATATGTGTTATAAACCATTATAGTGCTTAGTGACCATTGGGTGTGTGGTCTCAGGTGACTTGGTATGGTTGTGAGTGTGATGTTTTACAATTGATGAAGCCACTTAGCAGGCATTTCTCATACTTATTTGATAGAAGAGTTCAACATCAGAACAGACGTACTTGGTAAGCGGCATAGTTTTGGGCTTACCGACTAGGAATATTTCCCCTTATATATCTTTAAGCCAACGCAAAATCTTGGTATTTGTAATGTCTAGGTAAGATCATGGGCTTATTTGTAAACACTAGGACAATAAGGGGGCTATTATACCTTAGGGTCACCATATGAATATGGAAGTTGAGTGACGTGGTGAGATTTAGTTCCTGTACACTGACAATAATTCACAGATTTCCACACCAGTGCACTGATATTATGCTTCTAGATTTATCCAAGATGCACAGAATTCACAAATTAATAGTGTTATATTTTTCACTTGTGATACTAACATGCTTGAGGATGCATGTCTTGAATTATCTATCCCACCTCTTGGTGAACCAGTGGTTCTTCAAACCATCAGCACCAACCCCTTTACTAAAATACCCTTTAAGAATAAACCATCCCAACCTCTACAGTCCTTCAAACAAATATCCCAGGATGAATTTATGGATTTGGTCAAAGCAAGCAGACCTTCTGGTTGCCCTTCTGACCCTTGCCCACCACAGATCTTCAAGAACATCCTGCTATCTACTTCCGCTGCCACACCTGTAAGAAGAATCATCAACAACTCTTTAACTTCAGGAACTTTTCCTACAGACCTGAAAAAGGCATACATACGACCATTATTAAAGAAAACAAATCTAGACCCGCAAGACCCCAACAACTACAGACCTATCACAAATGGACCTTTCCTGGGCAAATTGATAGAAAGAGCAGCATTCGCCCAGATGTCACAATTCATTGAAGACAATTCTATACTTTCAGACTTCCAAACTGGATTCTGCCCAGGAAGAAGCACTGAATCGGCACTCATGGCAATCTGGGACGATCTTAAAAACACAGTTGACCGAAATGGAGTTGCTGCACTACTTCTCTTGGACCTCTCAGCTGCCTTTGATACGGTTGACCATGACACCCTAACTCAAAGATTCCACGAAGCCGGCATACAAGGGATTGCACTCGACTGGATTACTTCCTATCTCCAAAAAAGAGCAAATATCATCCACTCACCCCCCTTCTCATCCGAACCCTACCTCACAAAAACAGGGGTCCCCCAAGGGTCAATCATCTCACCTTTGCTTTTTAACATCTACATGATATCTTTACCAGAACTGATCAATGATTTCCATCTCACATGCTACAACTATGCAGATGACACACAAATACTACTTCAATTAGAAGACCCCAAAAGCATTGAAAACTCTCAAATCTTCAGTTGCCTCAGAGCCGTTGATCAGTGGATGACCTGGAGCCATCTCAAACTAAATACCTCCAAAACTGAAATACTCATATGTGGTGACTAGAAACTTTATGACCCTCTGTGCGTCTGGCCTGACGATCTCGGACCACCTCCTCAATTATCCAAGGAAGTGAAAAACCTAGGAATCACCATGGATTCCAAACTAACTATGAATGCCCAAGTAGACAAATTAGCACGCACAAGCTTCATCACCTTAAAGACTTTACGACACATTTTCCCTCACCTCGGATTTCCACACAAGGTGCAAGCTACTATCTCACTTGTATTATTCAAACTGGATTATGCCAATAGCCTCTACCATGGATCATCTCTATCTGTTATGAAAAAACTACAACATATCCAGAATTCCGCAGCCAGGCTACTACTACATATAAAGCCGCAAGCCCACATCTCCCCTGCCTTGAGAGCACTACACTGGTTACCCGTTGCCAGAAGATGCACTTTCAAGCTGCTTTGTATCACCCACAAAGCTATACATGGAACAGGACCGCTTTTCATCAGAAAGAAAATTACCAAATACATCCAACAAAGAACCCTCCGCTCAAGACTGGCACCCCGCCTTAGAACACCACCATACAAGAAAAAGACTGTAGGTGGTACATCCTTCTCCGTCCAAGCAGCCAAACTATGGAATTCATTACCCCCAACTATAAGAGCCACAGATAACTTTCTTGTTTTCAGGAAACTACTCAAGAGCTGGCTCTTTCCTTCATAACCACCTTTTTCAAACAACTATGAACTGCATATGCCTATGTGGATAATTATTTTTTTTCAGATTATATGTATATTTCTATTTATTTATAGTTTCTTTGGAAACTAAAGCAAGGCTGTGCGCTCAGAGATCCCATAGCAGAAAAGATCTAGAATCCATCCTGGAGGTGAACTGATGATGTACTGGAGCGTAATCTGTATCTGACTGAGACGCGCGGTTTCTATCTTCCTCTGCTGGAGACACAGAGTAGAAGGTTCTCCCTTTATGAAGCACCTGTAAGCTCCGCCCGCTGAGCCACGCCCCGTCCACCCTTGAAGTAGGTAAAGAATTTTCCGCCTTTTACCAGGATGATGGACAGCTTTCCAAAACGACCCCAATGCGTTTACCGCCGATTCCGGTGGTGCGTTGTTGATGCTCAGAAGCACAAGGACATCTCCACAAAGACGCACTAGTAACAATCACATTGCCAAAGGCATACAAGGTTGCTGGAGACGTTTACCCCGTGGCCCATCACGTACCCTTAGTGTACAATATAAACAGGGCGTATAAAACATGCTAGGTAACGCTTACTGACATACTCGTAGAAAATACTCCGGTTGGGTAGGCCACGATGCTCATTTTACAGAAACTAAACCTCAAAGGAAGCACTTCCAAATATAAACGTTGCAGGTGCCGCAGTTGAAGCTCAGCTTCTGGAAAGGACAAGCCACCCTAATCTCTTGGGCTTGGCAAAGATAAAGCAAGGCGGTGCGCTCAGAGATCCCATAGCAGAAAAAGATCTAGAATCCTTCCTGGAGGTGAACTGATGATGTACTGGAGCGTAATCCGTATCTGACTGCGACGCGCGGTTTCTATCTTCCTCTGCTGGAGACACAGAGTAGAAGATTCGCCCTTTATAAAGCACCTGTAAGCTCCGCCCGCTGAGCCACACCCGTCCACCCTCGAAGTAGGTAAAGGAATTCCCGCCTTTTTACTAGGATGATGGACAGCTTTCCAAAACGACCCCAATGGGTTTACCGCTGATTCCGGTGGTGCGTTGTGGATGCTCAGAAGCACGAGGACATCTCCACAAAGATGCACTAGTAACAATCACATTGCCAAAGGAACACAAGGTTGCTGGAGACGTTTACCCCGTGGCCCATCACGTACCCTTAGTGTACAATATAAACGGGGCGTATAAAACATGCTAGGTTACGCTTACTGACATACTCGTAGAAAATACTCTGGTTGGGTAGGCCACGATGCTCATTTTACAGAAACTAAACCTCAAAGGAAGCACTTACAAATATAATCGTAGCAGGTGCCGCAGTTGAAGCTCAGCTTCTGGAAAGGACAAGCCACCCTAACTCTTGGGCTTGGCAAAGATAAAGTAAGGCTGTGCGCTCAGAGATCCCATAGCAGAAAAAGATCTAGAATCCATACTGGAGGTGAACTGATGATGTACTGGAGCGTAATCTGTATCTGACTGTGACGCGCGGGTTCTATCTTCCTCTGCTGGAGACACAGAGTAGAAGGTTCTCCCTTTATAAAGCACCTGTTAGCTCCGCCTGCTGAGCCACGCCCCGTCCACCCTCGAAGTAGGTAAAGGAATTCCCGCCTTTTACCAGGATGATGGACAGCTTTCCAAAACGACCCCACTGCGTTTTACCGCCGATTCCGGTGGTGCGTTGTTGATGCTCAGAAGCACGAGAACATCTCCACAAAGACGCACTAGTAACAATCACATTGCCAAAGGAACACAAGGTTGCTGGAGACGTTTACTTCCGTGGCCCATCACGTACCCTTAGTGTACAATATAAACGTAGCAGGTGCCACAATTGAAGCTCAGCTTCTGGAAAGGACAAGCCACCCTAACTCTTGGGCTTTGCAAAGATAAAGCACGGCTGTGCGCTCAGAGATCCCATAGCAGAAAAGATCTAGAATCCATACTGGAGGTGAACTGATGATGTACTGGAGCGTAATCTGTATCTGACTGTGACGCGCGGTTTCTATCTTCCTCTCCTGGAGACACAGAGTAGAAGGTTCTCCCTTCATAAAGCACCTGTAAGCTCCGCCCGCTGAGCCACGCCCCGTCCACCCTCGAAGTAGGTAAAGGAATTCCCGCCTTTTACCAGGATGATGGACAACTTTCCAAAACGACCCCACTGCGTTTACCGCCGATTCACGTGGTGCGTTGTTGATGCGCAGAAGCACGAGGACATCTCCACAAAGACGCACTAGTAACAATAACATTGCCAAAGGCACACAAGGCTGCTGGAGACGTTTTTACCCCGTGGCCCATCACGTACCCCTAGTGTACAATATAAACATAGCAGGTGCCGCAGTTGAAGCTCAGCTTCTGGAAAGGACAAGCCACCCTAACTCTTGGGCTTGGCAAAGATAAAGCAAGGCTATGCGCTCAGAGATCCCATAGCAGGAAAAGATCTAGAATCCTTCCTGGAGGTGAACTGATGATGTACTGGAGCGTAATCTGTATCTGATTGTGACGCGCGGTTTCTATCTTCCCCTCCTGGAGACACAGAATAGAAGGTTTTCTCCCCTCATAAAGCACCTGTTAGCTCCGCCAGCTGAGCCACGCCCCGTCCACCCTCGAAGTAGGTAAAGGAATTCCCGCCTTTTACCAGGATGATGGACAGCTTTCCAAAATGACCCCACTGCGTTTTTACCGCCGATTCAGGTGGTGCGTTGTTGATGCGCAGAAGCACGAGGACATCTCCACAAAGACACACTAGTAACAATAACATTGCCAAAGGCACACAAGGTTGCTGGAGACGTTTACCCTGTGGCCCATCACGTACCCCTAGTGTACAATATAAACAGGGCGTATAAAACATGATAGGTAACGCTTACTGACATACTCGTAGAAATACTCCGGTTGGGTAGACCACGATGCTCATTTTACAGAAACTAAACCTCAACAGGAAGCACTTAGAAATATAAACGTAGCAGGTGCCGCAGTTGAAGCTCAGCTTCTGGAAAGGACAAGCCACCCTAACTCTTGGGCTTGGCAAAGATAAAGCAAGGCTGTGCGCTCAGAGATCCCATAGCAGAAAAAGATCTAGAATCCATCCTGGAGGTGAACTGATGATGTACTGGAGTGTAATCTGTATCTGACTGAGACGCACGGGTTCTATCTTCCTCTGCTGGAGACACAGAGTAGAAGGTTCTCCCTTTATAAAGCACCTGTAAGCTCCGCCCGCTGAGCCACGTCCCGTCCACCCTCGAAGTAGGTAGAGGAATTTACGCCTTTTACCAGGATGATGGACAGCTTTCCAAAACGACCCCAATGCGTTTTACCGCCGATTCCGGTGGTGCGTTGTTGATGCTCAAAAGCACGAGGACATCTCCACAAAGACGCACTAGTAACAATCATATTGCCAAAGGAACACAAGGTTACTGGAGACGTTTACCCCGTGGCCCATCACGTACCCTTAGTGTACAATATAAACGGGGCGTATAAAACATGCTAGGTTACGCTTACTGACATACTCGTAGAAAATACTCCGGTTGGGTAGGCCACGATGCTCATTTTACAGAAACTAAACCTCAAAGGAAGCACTTACAAATATAATCGTAGCAGGTGCCGCAGTTGAAACTCAGCCGCTGGAAAGGACAAGCCACCCTAACTCCTGGGCTTGGCAAAGATAAAGCAAGGCTGTGCGCTCAGAGATCCCATAGCAGAAAAAGATCTAGAATCCATCCTGGAGGTGAACTGATGATGTACTGGAGCGTAATCTGTATCTGACGGTGACGCGCGGGTTCTATCTTCCTCTGCTGGAGACACAGAGTAGAAGGTTTCTCCCTTTATAAAGCACCTGTAAGCTCCGCCCGCTGAGCCACGCCCCGTCCACCCTCGAAGTAGGTAAAGGAATTCCCGCCTCTTACCAGGATGATGGACAGCTTTCCAAAACGACCCCACTGCGTTTACCGCCCATTCCGGTGGTGCGTTGTTGATGCTCAGAAGCACGAGGACATCTCCACAAAGACGCACTAGTAACAATCACATTGCCAAAGGCACACAAGGTTGCTGGAGACGTTTACCCCGTGGCCCATCACGTACCCTTAGTGTACAATATAAACGGGGCGTATAAAACATGCTAGGTTACGCTTACTGACATACTCGTAGAAAATACTCCGGTAGGGTAGGCCACGATGCTCATTTTACAGAAACTAAACCTCAAAGGAAGCACTTACAAAATATAATCGTAGCAGGTGCCGCAGTTAAAGCTCAGCTTCTGGAAAGGACAAGCCACCCTAACTCTTGGGCTTGGCAAAGATAAAGCAAGGCTGTGCGCTCAGAGATCCCATAGCAGAAAAAGATCTAGAATCTATCCTGGAGGTGAACTGATGATGTACTGGAGCGTAATCTGTATCTGACTGAGACGCGCGGGTTCTATCTTCCTCTGCTGGAGACACAGAGTAGAAGGTTCTCCCTTTATAAAGCACCTGTAAGCTCCGCCCGCTGAGCCACGCTCCCGTCCACCTCGAAGTAGGTAAAGGAATTCCCGCTTTTTACCAGGATGATGGACAGCTTTCCAAAACGACCCCAATGCGTTTTACCGCCGATTCCGGTGGTGCGTTGTTGATGCTCAGAAGCACAATGACATCTCCACAAAGACGCACTAGTAACAATCACATTGCCAAAGGCACACAAGGTTGCTGGAGACGTTTACCCCGTGGCCCATCACGTACCCTTAGTGTACAATATATACGGGGCGTATAAAACATGCTAGGTAACGCTTACTGACATACTCGTAGAAAATACTCCGGTTGGGTAGGCCACGATGCTCATTTTACAGAAACTAAACCAATAACAATAAAATACACACACACTCTTTTAAACCTGTCTGACTAAGTATTTTTTACCCATGATTCTAATTATGTATTCTATGTGCATATGTGTGTGTATTCATGTGTGTGTGTGTACAAATATATATATATATGTGTATGTATGTGTATATGTTGTTTCTGTGCCTGGCATGTTTGTGGATCATTGCATGGCTCCTGGTTTTTTTGGGTTGTTATACTAGATATCTACGAATTTCTGCTCTCTTTTTATCACACTTATCTTCTCATCACTCTTATGTCATGTCTCTATCAAACTATCCTCCATTCTCACTCGGACTCATCCCAAATCCCTTCGACCACTTTCATCTCCTAAATATCTCTGCCTAAGCTCTTCCCTCCACCTCCACATCTAACTCACCAAACCTCACTCTACCTCTGTGACCTCCCACACAACCCTACTAAATTCTCCTGCGTTCATCTCACCCTGCTACTATGCTCTCCCTAACCCTTCCACATCCTCTTTCCCCTCCGCTCCCCTTTTATTCATCTCAAGCCTTTGGACTGAGTAAATGAAGGATAAACTCCCAATTAACACTTCTGGATTTCTTTCCTCCTCCACCCCTCCATTACTCCAGTCAATCTAACTAACAAACTCTCATATCCGCAACTCAAATGAACTCATAATAATACTAAAACTGTACTCCTTATTAAATTATACTAATCCATCACTAATTCTTGTTGGGTACCGAAGTAGCGTGCTACTCATCGAAAAGCGCTTCGACGCCTCGTCAGGGGTAGTTAGCGCTATATAAATACGATTACAATACAATACAATACAATATATTTTTGCTCAATCAGAGTCAATAGACTCAGATTTTATTAACAGGTGTTTATATAATTGCAGCCCTGACGAAGTCATTGGGAAAATTCCCGGACGAAACACGTGTTGGCTGTAAGGTTGGATATCAGGCTTAAAGTAGCATTGATGATATAATCATAAGACATGTATGGAGAACATCATTGAACAACATCATTGAACATCTATTGGACAAATTTGGATTTTGACTCTTGACAATAAGACTGGAGCAACCCAGGACAATTTTCTTCAATCTACATTGAAATGGACTTGGTTATTAATTTCAATTATAGGATATTGAAATGTGTATTGGAATTCATTTCTTTTTCAGAAATATATGGACATTTGTTTTGACTTACTGAATCTTGACTTTATAGTACTTTCCTTTCAAGGAATCCTTTTGAATTGTGTAAAATTATTTCATGAGTGCCTCTTGTGGTTAAAATGTATCCTATATATATGATCATAGCACAAGTTCATATTTTACTGAAGACCCACATCTCTTGGGCACAGCTATGTCGTACTCATTGATTCAATTCCTTTCCTAACTCACTTTCTCATGCAACAATACATCTCATATAAGTTTGATCAGAATATAATATTCGCCCAAGAGAGAAGACAGCCGATAATGACTACAAATATATTTGTGGTAAACGAGTACCACCCATAATGTGCTTACCTGTGTCTCGGTATATTAGCATATGGGTCAGCGTTCCGAGAAGTGTGTATGTGTTCAATCAACAAACGCGACTCCATCTTAGCCTCACATATAAATAAACCAGATGTGAACATAGATAACGGACTACAAAATCTAAGGGCATCAGCCATTTTGGGAGTATAATCGAATCATGTTGTATACAATGTGTATGTTATATTACTAAACCAAAATCTCCTGTTACTGTAGACAACGCACTACAAAATCATGGGGCGTCCGCTGGATTTAAATTGTTGATAACCATCATCAAAAATTAGCGAGGCAAGCTTGCAGTTTCATTGGTTCTTAACTCGCTCGCAGTTATCAATATCAAATGTCACTAGTGTAGTTTAAGTACTACCCACATCCCAAAATAGGCAAGTATATAATTAAGATTCTACTCCAAAATTTCTTGTGTAAATCTTATTATTATACCCCAAGAAATTAAGGCCCTCATTACAACCCTGGCGGTCGGTGTTAAAGCGGCGGTAATACTGCAAACAGGCCGGCGAAAAAAAAATGGGATTACGACCTTGGCGGAAACTGCCAACATAGACAGCCACATTAACACTCCGACCGCCACAGCGGTAGAAACAAATAGTGTGGCGGACACCGCCAGCAGACAGGCGGGAGACAAAGTACCGACTACTGTATTACAAGAGGACTCTCCGCTACCTTTTCCGGGGCGGAACCAACGACATCAAAAGCACGGCGGAAACAGTACACAGAAGGGAAAACACTCACCTCTCGACACTCAACGAGGAACCAGGATGCCATTGAGCCCGAACTACACGTACTGCCCATGTTGGTTTACCTCCGCTTCTACCAGGAGTACGAACGGCGGCGGCAACCACGGTGAGTACTGCACCTACAACACAGGGGAGGGGGGAGGAAAGAGAGTGACACACACACGCAACACCCCCACCCTCACCCTCACACACAACAACATACACACAAATACATGCAGCAACATTACATATACTCCCCCCCACACCCTGGAAGAACGCAAGGACAAAAGGAAATGATTGCAACAATTGTAATCATTAAAAATCCATTAGGCAAAACTCCAAATACAGTATATACAAATATGCACACCAACTACACAAGTCTGGATAGTGTTCCAATCATTGTCCGTGGACCACTGGGCCCAAAATGCATGGGCGAGGCCCAGACATGACACCTGACTGGAAACGGAGAGAACACTGCTGGGGCATCAGATCAAAAATATACAGGCACCTCGGGGGGAGAGATAGGGGGGCCACCTCAGCCTGATGAACACACAACGCCACTGTTGTACAAGGGGACTCCATGACCATTCCTGTATCCTGGGGAGTGCAAAGCCACCGTCTCTCAAATCTCTCCAGTGGGTGGTTTGCCCACTGCTTTATCCTCGGGAGTGCAAAGCCACAGTCTCTCAAGTCTCTCCAGTGGGTGGTTTGCCCACTGCTTTATCCTGGGGAGTGCAAAGCCACAGTCTCCCAAGTCTCTCCAGTGGGCGGTTTGCCTACTGCTTTTTCCTGGGGAGTGCAAAGCCACAGTCTCTTAAGTCTCTCCAGTGGGCGGTTTGCCCACTGCTTTATCCTGGGGAGTGCAAAGCCACAGTCTCTCTAGTGGATAAGTCTCCACTGGTTCTGGAGGGGGCCTGGTGCCCAGAGTGCTTCATCCGGCCAAGGCCTGAGGTAGTAGATGTATCTCTCCAGTGGTTCTGGAGGGAGCTTTGTGCCCAGAGTGCTTCATCCTGCCAAGGACTGAGGTAGTGAATGTATCTCTCCACTGGTTCTGGAGGGGGTCTGGTGCCCAGAGTGCTTCATCCTGCTAAGGACTGAGGTAGTGGATGTGATACTCCACTGGTTCTGGAGCGGGCATGGTACCCAGAGGGCTTCACCCTGCCAAGGACTGAGGTAGTGGATGTGATACTCCACTGGTTCTGGAGGGGGCATGGTGCCCAGAGTGCTTCATCCTGCCAAGGACTAAGGTAGTGGATGTGATACTCCACTGGTTCTGGAGGGGACATGGTGCCCAGAATGCTTCATCCTGCCAAGGACTGAGGTAGTGGATGTATCTCTCCACTGGTTCTGGAGGGGGCCTGGTGCCCAGAGTGCTTTATCTTGCCAAGGACTGAGGTAGTGGATGTGATACTCCACTGGTTCTGGAGGGGGAATGGTGCCCAGAGTCCTTCATCCTGCCAAGGACTGAGGTAGTGGATGTGATACTCCACTGGTTCTGGAGGGGGCATGGTGCCCAGAGTGCTCCACGTGCAGTGTGGCCGGTACAATTCCCTCACCTGGGTGTGCGTGCCACAAGATTTGCGAGGTTCAGGTAGCATGATACGCCATGGAGGCAGCGACATACCCCACACTGCTGCGGCTGCGCCTTCCACCTGCAGGTGTAAACAGTGATGGAAGAAATGCCTCGGGGAAGCTGCCCAGGGTCCAGGAACTCTCCTCCAGCCTCAGACGACTGACCACTGGGGATGGTAGCCAGGTCAGTGGTGGTGCCAGTGTCAGAGGACGCCGCAGGGCCGGTGGCGGTGCTTACGGCAGTGTCTGTTGCGGCTGTGCTTGCGGCAGTGCTGGTGGTGGTGCATGGGTCAGCACCCGCAGAGGGACAAAGCAGGACGTTTCCTGCAGCCTCTGACGGCTGCCCACTGGGGAAGAGGCTGGGGACTGGTGCATGCGCGGTGTCTGTTCCGGCGGTGCTTGCGGCGGTGCTTTCGGCAGTGCTTTCGGCAGTGCTGGCGGCGGTGCATGGGTCAGCACCTGCAGAGGGACACAGCAGGACGTTTCCTGCAGCCTCGGACGGCTTCCCACTGGGGAAGAGGCTGGGGACTGACGCTGAGGCTGTAGACGTGCTGGGGGCGGTGGTGGTGCAGGTGGCAGTGCAGGTGGCCGTTGTGGTGGCGGGCAGCTAGCGGTGTTCACCGCTGTACAGTTTGGCATGGTCGTGGACAGAAAGTGTGACACTGGTCCCTCAGTCGGTGCCACCATGGCCTCTCCTGACCTGCTCTTCAGCTTTTTGCCCTTCCCCAGCTTTGATGGTGCCGCAGTTGTCTTGCCACTATCCCCTTTGGTTTTTGCTGAGCCCTTGGTGGCAGGTACTTTCGGCTTCTCCCTCTGGGATGTGGGCAGCTTTTTCACCTTGGCAGGTGGCGGGAATGTCCTTGACCTCACTACATGGCACACTGGCAGCCCTGATGTGTGGCGCACTCGATGACCCCGCAGTTGCTGGCACCACTGTGGCTGGGGATTTGGTGGCTGAGGTGCTGGGCTGGGACCTGGAAAGCCTTGCGGCTGTACCTGTTGATGCGGTGGGCACAGAGGTGCCCACCACCGCAAGGGAGCTCCCATCAGAGGAGGAGTCGCTGTCACTGCTGTATGCTCCTGTCCCTGCTGTGGAGCTCCCCTAACCCTCCGTCCCACCGGTGGCTTCAGACTCCATTGTTTCACCCTCCAGGGCCAAGTGAGTTGCAGCTCCCTCCTGCTCCTGTGCCAATGCTCCTCCGCCTGATGATGCTATTGCACACAAGAACAGGGAGACCACAAAAAGGGGGAAAGACAGAAGAAAGACATGTTCAGTGCATGCAACACCACTACCGTTGGTGGTCACAACACACAGGGAGCAGCCCTCGCCACTACGCCATGTACTAACAGTTCCTAGAAATTTCTGCTGACCATGGGGTACAAGGCCTAAGACCAATTGCTGGACACCTGGAAGTCATAGGAGCCTGACTAGGTGTAGATGGCTCTTGCAACTGATGGGGTGCCACATAGCCTGCCTCACAAGGGACCTTTCCTACCAACTTTGCCCTGGCCTAGGGGAATCCACTGCCCACCTCCCCCAACCAGACACCTCATTATGCGCGCAGAGTCAGCTGAATGAGAGTGTACTCACCCCCTTGTGGCTGCTGTGATGCCCTCAAGCGCCCATCCAACTCCAGATAGGCCACCGCCAGGATCCGGAACATCGGGGGGTCATGGTGCAACAGGCACCCCTCCCACGTTGGGAGGCCATCCCCAGCTGGGCCTCCACCGTCTTCTTGCTCCAGTGGCGCAGGTCCTCCCATCTTTTATGCTAGTGGGTGCTCCGTCTGTGGTAGACCCCCAGGGTCTGGGCGTCCTTAACAACGGCACGCCAAATACCCTTCTTCTGGTGGGCGCTGACCTAGAGGAATGGTACAGGGGGAAAGGAAATGACTTACCTGTCCGGACCGTCATACTCATTGCCCCCCAGTTCCCACCCTTGCCTGGACGCACATACACTCACCATCCGCACATGCAGGCCTCAGCCCCCCATGTATCTTCCATCCACACCACTCAAAACAGGCATTGCCCATGCAGCATGCTCAGAGTGTACTCACCTGTTTTTCTGGAGGACCATACAACTGCGTGTACTGTGTGAGGACCCCATCCACTAGTTTCTCCAACTCCTCTGAAGTGAAGGCAGGGGCCCTTTCCCCAGACACATGAGCCATTGTCGCTTCCAGACTGAGGTCACAGCAGCACTTGCAGTGTAGGTCCTCTCCTGTTGAAGGTCAGGTATCAAGTGAGTGAACAGACAGAAAATGGCGGTCACGTCCACGGCAGTGCGTACCGTCACCGCCGGTGTACATCGTCATTGGCTCCTGGGTCCCATAGGGCCCAATGTTAACCAATGCAAAATTGGGCTGCGGTCTTTGACCGCCCATCGCGACGGTGTACAACGCCAGCGCAGCTACCTCATATCCCCTTGTCTCACCTTACAGGTCAGGCAGCTGCCATTTCAGGAGGGCACATGGGATGGATGTTAACTGCGTCACACCTATCTAGGCCGGGAATATAGACAGATACCAGCACATTGCGGATTAATAACGTTTCTGAAAAAAGGACATTCTGATACCTCAGTGTTGGATGACTCTCTGCTTGCTGTTTTCCTCCATAGGGCACGTCTGCCGTGGCAGGTGATGAGATGGCGGCATCCTCCGGTGAATAGACCCCTGGGGGACCTGTCGACAATGGAAGAGAGGCACATCCTAATCACATACAGACTTGATTGTGCAACAATCCAGGAACTGTGTGCCCAGTTGGAGCCGGACCTGATGTCAGCTATCTGCCATCCCACAGGAATCCCCCCTCTAGTGCAGGTCCTGTCTGTACTCCATTTCCTGGCCAGTGGGTATTTTCAAACAACAGTGGCCATGACATCAGGGATGTCCCAGCCAATGTTCTCTAACGTGTTGTCCAGAGTGTTGTCTGCCCTGCTGAAACACATGCGCAGCTACATTGTTTTCCCTCAGGTGGAGGATTTGCCCACAGTGAAAAGTGACTTCTATGCCCTGGGACATATCCCCAACATCATTGGTGCCATTGATGGTACACATTTGGCATTTGTACCCCCCGCATAAATGAACAGGTGTACAGAAACCGGAAGAGCTACCATTCTATGAATGTGCAGATGGTGTGTTTGGCAAACCAGTACATCTCCCATGTGAATGCCAATTATCCTGGCTCTGTGCATGATGCTTACATTTTGAGGAATAGCAGCATCCCTTATGTGATGGGCCCACTCCAGAGGCACCGTGTGTGGCTAATAGGTGAGGCCAAGGTCCAATACAGTTGACATAGGTGTCTGGGTATGGGGCTGTCCCTAAGGGTTAGTGTGTGTCTAACAGTTGTCCCTCGACATTTGCAGGTGACTCTGGTTACCCCAACCTGTCATGGCTACTGACCCCGGTGAGGAATCCCAGGACAAGGACAGAGGAACGCTACAATGAGGCACATGGGCGAACTAGGAGGGTGATCGAATGCACCTTCGGCCTCCTGAAGGCCAGATTCCAGTGCCTCCATATGACAGGCGGTTCCCTAAACTACTCACTGAAGAAGGTGTGCCAGATAATCGTGGCCTGCTGTATGCTGGACTACCTGGCTTTGCGACGCCAGGTGCCTTTTCTGCAGGAGTATGGGCCAGATGTTGGTCTTGTGGCAGCTGTGGAGCCTGTGGACAGTGAAGAAGAGGAGGCAGAAGAAGAGGATATCAACAACCGAAACAACATCATCATGCAATACTTCCAGTGAGACACAGGTAATAAGATGCCACTGCTTCCCACATCTCATTCTCTTGTTGGAACTAGCATAAGTGTGTAATTTTCATTTAGTGTATGGACCCTGACTTGTCACTTTGACTTTCCATTTCACAGATGTGGGCCCCACTTTGTGCTATCTGCTATGTTTACTGCTGGCCTACAGCTGTGTTACATTGGTATGTGAACAAGTAATTTGACATTGCTATATTCCATAGTTGTTGCAATTACACATTTGTGAAAGCACAGACTGACTCCAGATTGTTTTGTGATTGAAGTGTGTTTATTCCTGTGCTAATAAGTGGAGGGGGTTGTAAAATGGGCTGGGGGATGGTGGAGGAATGTCCATGGCAGAGTCCAGTCTATTTGTTTCACAGGTGCATTGTCCAAAGGGGCATAGGAAGTGGAGCAATGGCAGTTTAAGGATGGACAGGGTAACATATTGGGACAGAAGGGTGACATTAAGGGGGGTCTCATTTCCTGGCGGGGGTCTTGGCAATGTTCTCTGTCTTGTTCCTGGATCTCAGGGACCGTTTGCGGGGTGGTTCTCCATCTACAGGGGTTGGGGTGCTGGTGTCCTGTTGTTTCTGTGGCGGTGCCTCCTGTCCACTAGCGCCGGCGGAGGTGGAGGGCTGTTCTACGTCCAGCCTACTGTCAGGGGCCCCTTGTGGTGCCACTGTGTCCCTCCTGGTGTTGACAAGGTCTGCCAGCACCCCTGCAATGGTGACCAGGGTGGTGTTAATGGACTTCAAGTCCTCCCTGATCCCAAGATAGTGTTCCTCCTGTAGCCGCTGGGTCACCTGAAACTTGGCCAGTACCGTTGCCATAGTTTCCTGGGAATGATGGTAAGCTGCCATGATGTTGGAGAGTTCCTTGTGGAGAGTTGGTTCCCTGGGCCTGTCCTCCCCCTGTCGCACAGCAGTCCTCCCAGTTTCCCTGTTATCATGTGCCTCTGTTCCCTGAACCGTGTGCCCACTGCCACTACCCCCAGGTCCCTGATTTTCTTGGATTGGTGGGTTTGCCTGGGTTCCCTGTAGTGGTGGACACACTGCTGATTGACGTGTCCTGGGGACAGAGGGATGGGCCTGCTGGGTGGGTGCTGTGCTGGTGTTTCCTGAGGGGGGAGGCTCTGCGTTGGCTTGTGACAGTGGCAGGGGAACCGACTTTCCCGAGGTCCCAGATGGGCCGGGCTGGTCATCTTATTCCAGTTGTGCAGAGCTGCTGTCATCACTGTGGGCCCCTTCTGTGAGCGGACTGGCTATATCTGGCACCTCCTGTCTGGTGACGTTGGGTAGGGGTCCTGTTGGGGTGTAAATTCATAATTATTGTATCTGTGTGTGCCATCGTGTGCAATAGATGGTTGGCCCTCTACTCCAGTGCTTGCATTATTGGCTTGGTCCTTGTGTGATTGGTGATTTTGGGGCATGAGTGAGTCTCTGTAGTGGACATGCTTGGGTGATGGGTGTTCATGCATTGGTGTTACATGCAGGGCTTGGTTTGGGGATGTGTGGGTTGTGTTGGTGGGGTATCTGTGGGTTGTTGGGGTGATGGGTGTGAGGGTAAGGGTGAGGGTGGGAGTATGTGATGGCATGCAGCTGGGGTGGGGGGATAAGGTAGTAAAGATTTGCCTTACCAGAGTCCAGTCCTCCTGCTACTCCTGCAAGGCCCTCAGGATGCAGTATTGCTAAGACTTGCTCCTCCCATGTTGTTAGTTGTGGGGAGGAGGTGGGGGTTCACCGCCAGTCCTCTGTACAGCAATCTGGTGTCTGGAGACCATGGAACGCACCTTCCCCCGTAGGTCATTCCACCTCTTTCTAATGTCATCCCTAGTTCTTGGATGCTGTTCCACTGCGTTGACCCTGTCAACAATTCTGCGCCATAGCTCCATCTTCCTTGCAATGGAGGTCTGCTGCACCTGTGATCCGAATAGCTGTGGCTCTACCCAGACGATTTCCTCCACCTTGACCCTGAGCTCCTCCTCAGAAAACCTGGGGTGTCGTTGAGGTGCCATGATGTGGTGTGGGTGATGTGTGAGGTGGTGTCTATTGTGATGTGTGAGGGTGTGTGTTGGTGTGTGTTGTTTGAGGTGCGTGGATGGGCTGTGAGTGACGGTGTTGTGTGTCTGTGGATGCTGGGGTTGTTTTAGGTAGTGGATCTTCCTGGCGTGCTTTCAAAATTCTGGTAGTAAGGGTTTGTGGGTGATGTTGGTATGTGCTTTATATTGGATTGGGTGTGTGGGTGTAGTGTGTGTATCAGGTGTGTGTATTTCGAATTGTCCAATGTGGTTGTGTTTTGTAAGTGTGTGTGTATTTTGAGAGCAGCGGTGTGTATCGCCAATGGATTACCGCGTTTGAAAGACCGCCGCGTTGATTCGTGGGTCGTGATTCTGTGGGCGTATTCCTGTTGGCGTGATGGTGTTGGTTTTGTTATCGCCAGTTTATCACTGACCTTTGGTGTGGCAGACTTGTGTGGGTGTCTGTATTGTGGTGGATTCCGGGCTGTGGGTCGTAATACCTGTAGCAGAATTTCTCTGCAGCAGCGGTATGTTGGCGGTCTTCTGCACTCCGGTAAGTGGGATTTACCGCCAGGGTTGTAATGAGGGCCTAAATATATACAGAGACAGAATCACGCAAGTTTGTCAATAAGCTCAAGATAAACTGTGAATTAATCATCATTAATTATCACATGGGTGTGCCCCCACCAAATATGGAAACAGCACGCCTGGGAACTCTACTCGTAATAATTAATGACACATTAAACAGTCAGCAGAATTATATAGTAGGTTCAACTAGTGTTTTTCTTCTTTTATGTATAGTATTCTAGTTAAATCACATTAAAAAAAATGTTTGATCATTATAATCTATAGGTACTCTCCCAGAAAATTCGTAACTCAATATATCAGATACCAATTTACCTCTTGAGTCATTCTCCCACAAAAAAGTCTAGTTGATGATTGGTATTAAGGCCCTCTTCTACTGCTCAGAATCCAAATACATTCTCTCCTTCTCAGATGTAATTCTCTATTGCCCCCACGGGGTCTTTTTGAACTTGCTCTAAACCAAAAAATTCAAAGTTTTTAATAAGTCCTTGCCCCAAACATTGTCTCCTATGTACAACAATAGGATATCAAGTATCATCCTGTCTCAAGGCTCTGTAATGTTCACTGATCCTTAATCTTAAGGATCTGATGGTACTCCCCACATACATATGATTACATTTACATACAATAACATAGACCACATAGTTACTGTTTCATGTGATGTTCGTAAGTATCTGAAACTTTTCTCCAATACCGTTACTAAAAGTACATGTCCCATTCCAGGCCCATTTACACATCCCACAATGCCCACATTTGTAAAAGCCTGGCATTTGGGTTGTTAACCAGTTGGTAACACGTTTCTTAGTAGCATAGCTGGGACATAAAATATTCTTCAAACTCCTACCTTTTCAATAAGTAAAGTGCAGACGATCCGAAATGTATTTCCTCAAACTATTATCTGCATGTAACACATGCCAATGTTTACGCATACATTTAAGTAGGAGGCCCGATACATGTGTATAATTCACTATACATCGTATCTCCTCACATTTGATCTATTGTCTGTATTTTAGAGTGTCTTTCCGCGAAGTTCTCATAATCTTATCATGAGCTTTCTCAATAATATGTTGTCCATATCCACGTTGGGTAAAACGTGTCTTCATGTCTGTAATTCATCTCTAAAAATCTAAATCATTACTACAATTATGCCTCACTCACATCATTTTTCCGTGTGGTATTGCCATAATTTGATGTCTCAGATGTGCACTGGTTGCATGTAGTAAAGAATTGCATGCAGTACTTTTTCAATATAATCTACTCTCAATTTTCTGGTCCTCAATATAAAGTTCAACATCCAAGAATGCAATACTAGTACTACTATATTCACAAGTTAACCTAATATTAGCCTCATTGGAATTCAAATATTCACAAAACCTATTTAGTTCCATAGTGGTTCCAGTCCAAATCATAAGACAATCATCAATATATCTGCCCCAGTATAGGATATGGGTGTTCCATTCTTATCCTCTAAAGCCCCAAACTAGTTCCTGCTCTAAATGTCCCATAAATACATTTGCATACGAGGGAGAAAATCTCGAACCCATTGCTACTCGTTGTTTCTGTCTGTACCATTCAGTTTTAAACAAAAAGAAATTGTTGTGTAGTATCAATTCAGTCATTGCCACCAACATTTCTGTGTGTTCCCATAAGCTTGCTGATCTCCTGTTCAGAAATTGTTTTAACACAAGAACACCTAAGTGTTGTCTAATACTAGTGTACAATAAAACCACATCTATAGTGGCCAAAATCATTCCTGGCTCCCAACTAATATCAGCAAGAATGTTCAAAATATGTTTAGTGTCTTTAATGTATGAGTGGAGATTAAGTACATATGGTTGTAGAAAAACATCTACAAATCACAACAGTCTTTCTGTGGGACCCCCTATGCCTGAAACTATAGGTCGACCCGGTGGAAATGGTAAGTTTTAAAGTATCTTGGGGAGGGTGTATAGACAAGGGTATCTGGGTCTAATAACTCATAGATACATGTATTCATCATTCAATAAACCTTTCCCGAACCAATCCCTCAAAGAATTATTGATATTATTTGTCAAATTCATATTATTTGTTAAATTCAGTATTGGGTCATGGGTCATTTTTTCATAACACACCCGATCCTCTAAGTGTGTGTACATTTCCGGTTCATAATCTGATCTATTCATTATTACAATGTTACCTCCCTTATCGGCTTCTTTTATTATAATATGATCACAGTTTTGCAAAGTCTTGAGGGCCATGCATTCTCCGTAACTATGATTCCTTTTGTGAGACCAGTTTCATTTCTTCATCTTGTATTCCATTTTATCTAGGTCTCTCCACACCGATTTGTAAAAGGCATCAATGGAATTACCACTCGTTAAATTTGGTGTCCAGTTTTGATTTTGCTTTTAATCCACTAGTAATTGTATTAGAATAAGTATCCAATTCTGAAAGTACTTGCAAAATAGTAATTGAGTCTTCCTCATAATCAGTAATGGACATCAAAGTAACTGTATTGTGTATATCTTGGATAGTGAGAGGACTGTATTCTTTATTGAAATTGTATACGATATTCTTCACCCCGATTGGTAATATTTTTTTTTAAATATTGTTTTTAGTTTCAAACCTCTAATATATTTAAATAAATCTATCTTCAATTGATAGAATTCAGGACAAAAACTTAAACCTTTACTCAGTAGAGAAATAGCATCGTCAGACAGAGTTCTGTTGGAAAGATTTTTTACATTGATTGCTCCCCAAACAGCACTTACTATTTCCCCTTGTCCCATGACCTCGTTCTCGTTCTCATTCCCTTCCTTTCTTCTACGGTTCCCTCCTCTCTTACCCCTCCTGTAGTATAGGCAAACATTAAAGTGGTTTATGTCATTAGTTGGAGCCATATCACATACCACACAAAAGGAATCTAACATCAAACAATGCAAGGCTCAGACAGAAGGCAGTACAACAGTTTCCGATCACAGGGTCACTCAATCCAGTGCTGCTGCATCTTGTGGTATGACACAAGCAAATGTCAGTGATGTGCCACAGGCACTTTGGCTTACAATGATGAAGCACATCATCAGCTACACACAGTTCATACAAAAAGAGTGTTTAGCCAAGGTGACAGACAATTAACATGACTTTGGCTTACAACTAAACATTTTCTGACCACGTGATGACACTCATGATACACCAGGGCCATGCATGACAAGGAACAAGTCCATCCTATCACTGTGCAGGCTGTCTTGGCCCAGGTCTTCTACACCCAAAATATGTGACCTACATTCCCCAGAACAATCCATGTCCACTTCTTATGTCTGACCAGCATCACATACCTGCCAATGTCTCAACTCTGAAATACCTACATGAAGATGTCATGGTGAAGGTTCCTGCATAATGTAAAAAAACAAGGAGTATAGGTATGAAACCATACGCATGACACAAGTCACATAGCAAGCATCTGGAGAAAAAAGTACATTACAATAAATGTAACACAAACGAAGCAACATCATCAAGATGTAGATGTGTCAAAAGCTACCTCATCAAACACCCTTTGTATGATTTTGCCTGAGCATCAGCTCCCTAACTATTTCCAATAATTAACTCCACACATTACCACAACTACACTTCATTGTACAGTCAAAGTCATGACATCTCATGAAATACTCACACTCATGAGAAGAAACCTTTGATGAGATCTTGTCACAAGTCAGCTCCTTCCTCTTCACCACTATCATCTTCATTTGGCATTTCAGGAATCTCACACCTTGGCACTGCAGGCTATTCCTCTGTGGGGTGATGTTATGGAGCATGCAACATGCCACGGTAATCTGACAAACTTTCCTGGTTGAGTAGAGTCAGGCTCCTCCAGTCCTGTCCAGACAGCGAAATCTAGCCATCAGGAACCCAAAATCCTGCTCCACTGCCTACTGTGTTTTTCCTTTGGCTTCATTGAAGCGGATGTCCCCTGGCGTAGTTGGATTCCTCAGCGGCGTCAATAACCAAGGACAGTTTGGATATGCTGAGTCTCCTGTTTAGGAATGAGACCTAAGTGAAACAATGACTTACTCACTTCATGGTTGTAGCACCTGCCATTGGGCACACAAAATCAGGACAGATGTGACTTACCAATCAGCCAGGCCCCCTCTGGTTGTAGTTGTTGCATCAGGTGGGGTATGGTGCTGTTCTGCCTTTCTAAAGGTATCATGGGTTGAACCAGGGAACCAGGCATAGGCGCTTAAGATGTAGAGATCAGACAAGCAGACAACTTGCACACTGATAGAATGGAAGTTTTTCCTGTTGCAATAGGCTTGTTTACTGGCTTTTGATGGCACCAAGGCAACATGTGTGCCGTCAATGGCTCCCACTACATGTGGGAGGTGAGAAAAAACATGGAAGTCAGCCTTCACATTGGCTAAATCCTCACATCTGGGGAACCTGGTATAGCTGTCAATGTGTTTCATCATTGTTGATAGCTCATCTCTTAAAAAACAAGATTGAACATAGGTTGGGACATACAACCAGATATCGCCACTGTATATATGGAGGGACCCTGTAACCAGGAAGTGTAATACCGCCATGAGTTGAACAAGGGGTGGTATGCATGTTGGATTAGTGTTTTCAGGCATCAGATCTGGCTCCAACTAACGACATAAATCCACAATTGTTTGCCTATTTAGGCGGTACTGTTTGGTGATGTGATATTTATCCATGGTTTGAAGGTCTGGCAATGGACAGTACACTGAAGGTTGTCACCTCCTTCCTCTCCCAGGGTACCTCTGTGTTAAAATACATGAGTTGGAACATAAGTCACTGTGTCCACACCTACATACATGATGTATAGCAAGAAAATCATGTGACAAAGCATTTCTGACTGGAAATACATTACAGCAAGTACACATAACAGCTCTCAACTACATAAGGGTCAAATGTGACTCCCAGGGTTGTCAACACAATTTTCCACAACATGAATTGGGGCAACACCCAACTATCTGCTCCTCAACGGCACCTCAAAATATAAAAGTCTGTTCCGACCCCAAAACATACATTCAGCGGTAGTGGACAGTGCACTGCCGTCATATGCCATATGTGCCCAGCAACACACAACACTGGTGATTGTGTAGTAAAACCTACTTAACAAGGGTGCTTTAGAATGTTTGTGATGATCCGACACATTAATTGGTGTAGTGATGCATTTATCAGGGCCCAATACTGTATTTCCAACTGCCAAAATAGTGACTTCCTGACCTACTTTACTGGGCACTAGGAGCTGCATGCAGCTGGCAGTAGCAGTTGACCGTGCGGTGGGAGGTTTTAGCCGTAGCCATAGGCTAACGTTGTTACCTGTGACAGTCACCGGCCAATGGCTGTGGCCATTGAGCAGTTATCACTTATTACAGGTCCCCTACTCCCACACCTCTGTTGTCACCTTTACATAAGTTATATCTGTCCAGTACATACCAGCCCTTTCATTGTCACTTAAATATTAGGGTTAAGTCTGAATATGGTAGTTGCCTGGAGGGATGCATATGTGGCGTACATATACTCTGCGTTTTGCAGATTCAATCACTTGACTCCTGACACTGCTGCCTTCAACACCTCCACCACTTCAGCTGCTGTGTGCCGCCTCTGGGAGCAATAATGCCAGACCAAGTAGGTGAAAGGGCCACTACCTTCTCTCCTGAGAAGTTGGAGAAGTTTGTTGAGGAGGTCCTTCCCCTCTATGGTCAGCTCTATCAATTACCAGAGGAGCAGGTAAGAATCTCATAGGCATATTTGACTCTGTTCCACACCATCCTTTCCCTTTCTCATAGGCTACAATGTGCCTCTATGTGCCAGTTAGACTTTTTGGGTGACTGTTGTCACATTTTGGGTGCCATACATGGGATGTAGATTGTGCAGGTAGTGTAGAAGAGTACCTGTATTTCTGAATAATATTGTGCTGTGTGATGTGTGATAAGGACTTGATCCTCCTTGTGTTGTACTCATATATCTAGGCAAGGCGACTTTACAACCTCACAATGACATATCTATGGACATGGTAGTTGTAAATGTCCAATGACATATATGTGCATCACAGCATGAGCTGTGTATGCATATTGTTTGAGTCATTTGAGGATCTTGTTAACAATATGTAGCACTCAGTCCACATCTGGCCTTGGCAAACTGTTGTATGAGAACCATAAAAATCACTGTGGCATTCAGAGTGCCACAAACCACAACCCACATAGAGGATAGGCACATGATGTACTGTCATGCATGGAAGTGAAGGAAATGTGAATCTCATATGCGTTATGCTCAGCCTGCAGAGACCAGGCCTGTCATATGTATCTCCCAGTATGGGGCATAGGCCAGGCTGGTGTAGAGTTACTGTGGCTATGCCTGTATACCTGTAGATCCGGGCATGTAGTCAAAATGAGTCTGCAGTGGCCTTGGCCTGAAGGCCTTTGTCCATTGACTACATTAGGGATCGGTACTTTGGTTACTTCATAACCTAATACATTTGTTCATTTTGCCTCTTTGTCCATGTGTGTCATTGGCTTTTTACAGGTCCCTTACTCCCACAGCTCTGTTGTCACGTTTACATAAGTTATATTTGTCCAGTACATGCATATTGCACAAGTGCCAAACCAACAGTGCAGATAGTTGGTTGAGTCTGGGGAGGGCATGACATGTGACTTATTAGCTTGGTTACATCAAGCAATCAGACCAAACTGACCTTAGTATGTTGGATACCACCTCTGTAGGATTCCCACATATGGTAAAAAGTGTGGTCTGTGCTACAAGTACACGCCACACAAACCAACTCTGAAGTGGTATGAGTTAACGTTGGGTAGCCCACATGTCCACACATGCACAGGGAAGAGACCTTCCTTGCCACCCATGGCAGCCCTTTCATTGTCACTTTAGTGTTAGGGTGAAGTCTTTACTATGGTAGTTGCCTGGAGGGACTGTATGCGTTGAGTCGATGTGGCTTGATGTACATGTGTCTGTCCAGTCAAGCCCAAGGAGTTTACCCTTCAGAAAGCCACAATGGTGTGTTGTGTGTCATTGTGGCTCATGTCCCAGTGTATGTTGCTTGAGTGTGGGCTAAATGATGTCAGTAGGCTGGCTTAGTCAGTGTAGGCCATGAGGTGGGTTAGTCTACAGATGACTCAAAATGTGTGTAGTCATGTCCCTGTACCTATCAGCATGTGTGCTTTACACTTATGTTGTGTTTACAATTGTAACATTTTTGTGACTGATGTATCTGAAATGTGTGTGATACAACCATTTGGGCAAAAATTGGATTTGTAACCTTTTGATTTGTCTCTTGCATCCAAACAGGTCAACGGCCATCAAGAAAACAGTATTTGGATAGCCATCGCCCCAAAGGTGCAGACCCTGGAAATCCATAGCCGGCAGAGCACCCATTGTCGCAAGAGGTCGGAGGACCTGAGCCACTGGGCCCAGAAGATCGCAGAGGTCCAGCTGGGTCAGTCCTCCCAACGTGGGCGGGGTACATGTCGGAGCCCCCCCTAATGGCCCCTATTCTGGTGGTGGCTTACCCTGAGCTTGATGAGCATTTGAGGGGAGAACAGCAGCTACAAGGGGATGTACGTCCTGGGCATGTTACATTGCCAAGGTGATGTGTTAGAATATGCCATCTCCTCCTGAAGATTGGAGATGGGCCATGTGTGACCCATAAGGTGAGTGATTGTTTGTGTAGGTATGGTAGTTGGTGCATGCTGATGTGTCTTGCCTATTGGCCCAGTGACCTAGGTACAGTCCACAACCAATTACCTCCCCAGGGCCAAAACATGGCTGAGTACAGTGATCAATCAGGTCATATTGTTTGTTGTGGGTCTCATTTGTACCCAAGAGTCCACTTGTCTTCAGTGTGTCAGCCCAAACACCATTGAGTAATAGACCACTGTACTCACCCATGTCTTTGATCAGTGAGTCTATTGGCATCTGTCTACCAAAGGTCACTTGTTTTCAGTGTGTGACGAGTGCTGGTGCCTCACTCCTGTCTTTCATGTGAAAGTTGCCATCATACATGTGACAGAGCACACATTGCCCTTTGGGTGCAGTCTCAGGTCAATACTTTCCCTTGATAAGTAGTGATTGTCTGGTCGCATGATTTTGGTGGCATCACTCTTGCCATCACTCACTGTGCCCACATGTCATCATGTGTACCTTTCACTTTTGCGATATCATTTTCACTGATGTTTAATGCATGGTCTACCTGTTTCATGGATGATGTCTGATTCCCTCATGTACGTGTGCATGCCAACTCGTGTTTGAAATTGGATAAATGTGGTGCCACAGACAAGAGTGTGTCACCGTTGATTGGTGGCTCACACATACCCTCACCCGTCATTCCTTGTAATTTGGCATGTACAACTGCTGTTTCAATGAAGGACATGAACGGTAGGACCACAGTTTTTACCCACAATGTGCAATTCCATGCCATTTATGTAGAACCATTTAGCAACTTGCTTAGCACATGTTAAATGAGGAAGGTTCATTACTTACTAGTGTTGACATACATCAAGGAGTGACTTGCAGTAATGTGGGGATCATCTGTGGTTGTGTGCAACCATTCATCCAAGGACATCTGTGTTTCCATGGCAAAAAGAGACAGTGATATGCTTTCACATTGAGCAACATGTCAAGGGCCTTCTACATGTACTTGGGAATCCCTGGGCCTCTACAACATTCAAATCACTATTGGCTTCTACTGATGCAATCAGAGTATGGTATTCCCAGGAGTCCAAATCAAGAGAGGTACTTTCCCTGGGGCCAGCTGATTCATTGTGGTGTGGATTTTGTAAACAAATCTCCCTTTCATTTTGCCCAACTTGTCTCTAGTGTATATTTCTGTGTAAGATGTGTTACCTATCTGAGCAAAATGAGTGCTACTTCCAGTAGTCCATTTACACTATGTATATATAGTGAAGTGACCATTGTTGATTTGTTTCCAGTGTGACATGGATGTTTCCATGTCACCTTTTTCCGGGTATTGTGCTTTTTTCAGCAACATGGCTGGATTATTCGGCCATCATTTCTTCATGATGTGTCATTGGATATGTGAGGATTAGCTGTATGCATGACCTTGTATGGGATCTGTAAAACTGAACTTAGCATTGCCCTATTATTGTGTGACAACAGGTAACAGAGGAATGCTATGTGAGGCAAACCATTCAAGGTGATGAGGTCTACTACTTGTTCAATGCGTACTGTGATTGCACACCTTCACCCATGCAATTGGAGCTGTCTGTGATTCTAAATTTTCTTAGGGCAACTGTTGGCAATTCATGTATGTGCATGCATATGGTGTTGCAAATGTTGGAGCCACATTGCTGCAGTTTGTGGCTGGTGGCTACTGTACGTCATGATAATGTTTGCTAATCACAGCAATTGTTCAAGTGTGATCAGGAAAATGTAGGGACCCTATTTGAGTTTGTAATTTCAGCATCGCCCCAGGCAAGTATAGGAGACAGGGCAGAACCAAGTTGCGAAGCAGCTGGCTGGAACCCAAGTCTTGAGACAACTGATATGGAGGGACCCAGTGGCCCAGAGGGTGATGGGAGTGTCATAGAGACATAGGATCCACATAATCATATTCAGATTTTTCCTCCAGTGGCCACTCCTCAATGGTGGCGGACCCATCAGGACCTGTTCCTGTTCCATCCTTGTCCGCTACCCCAGTTCCATTGCCACCCTCCCTGTTGCTTCCCTACCCAGTTGGCCGTGCCGTTCACCCAAGATGGTGGGCGTCTTCTTCATGCCAGGCACCTCACCCCCTTCTTCTGTTACCCCTGCAGCCCTGAGTGAGGAGGCTATTGACCTCCTGAGGTGTATCTCTGTGGGTTAGACTGCCATTCTGAATGCCAACCAGGTGCAGGTCAGCCAGCTCCAGCAGGCGGTTGGGTACCTGGAAGGCATTCATAGTGTCATGTGTAGCCTACAGAGATCATTTCAGGCTCTGGCCTCCTCACTGATGGCAGCCATCCGCCCCCACCATCCTCCCCCTACTGCCTATCTCTTCCCTATCCAATTTCTGTATTCTATTCCCCTATCTGTCCCAAGCACACAGACACATCTTTAAGCACCCACCTCAACACACACAAGCAGCACACATAAACAGAAGCATCACAAGGCACACCAATACGCAAGCACTTGAGTCACTCACTCACACACACCACAACAACCACCATTCCCACAGACAGCACCCCCAGCGTATCACAAATCACAGACACCATACCCCCAAATACCACCCCAACACCCACAGACACAGCCACCACTCACACCATACCCCCAGACACCACCCCAACACCCACGGACATAGCCAACACATCCACCAAATCCCTAGCCACCACCCGATACCAACAAACATATCCACCACTTCCACCGTACCCCCAGACACCACCTAACAGCCACTCACACAGCCACCATTCCCATTTTAACCAACACCTCCACCTTCCAGACCCCCAAGAAATGCAAACGCCCACACACACATGCAACAGACACCAACCAAACCCAAGCATTCCTCAGACATGCACACACAGGCAAGACAAGCACTCCCTCAACCTCTTAACCCCTAGCCCCTTCTTTAGACCCCACCCGTTTTACCAAAGAAAGTTACCTTTTTGACCTTGTCCTTACCCCTGTGATCCCCACCCCCTCCCAAAACCAAAAGGACCCCACCCACTTCCCAAACTATACCTTCCACATCCAAGTCTTTCCCTGTCATACCTGCCCTGTGCAAGCAATCATACTCCTCCTACCCTGAAAAGAGAGCCACCCCTCCAAAGGAGAAGACCACCCCTCCTATGAAGAAGTCTGTCCCTCCAAAGGTTAAGACCACCCCTCTCAATCTCGTCCATCCCAAATCCAAAGCTACCCACCCAAGAATGATCCCTGAGGTGCCTGCATGCCCACTTGATGCCCCTTCCAGTGGAAGTTATCTGGCAATGATCAGTCAAGCTGGTGCACTGTACTGTGCAGGGATTCTGCTACTGACTGGCCAATGGCCTTTGATCTGTATGGTGTTGGTTGTAATAAATACAAGGTGTTGTTTTTCTGGATATTTAGCAACACAAAAGTATGATGGATGGAGTGCTGAATCTTTTCAAACACTCACCCGTAGTGACAGATCTGAGCCTATTCCATTGTTCTCTTGCTCACCATTGCACCCCAGTTTGGAATTAGCCATATGCAAATCAGTATTGACCCTGTTCCCCATGGGAACAGTCCTGCCTTAACTGCCGGACCAGGACCTCCCTGGGGCAGAGACAAGCATCCTGGGAACGGTTTCGGGGTATCATCCCTCATCAGCTAGGCTAGCTTGAGTCCAGTGAGCAAGGGACCCACGTCAGGGTACACCCTGGCCATGTAGGACGACTTTAGCAACACAAAAGGATGATGGTCGGAGTGCTGAAACTTTTTCAAACACTCACCCCCAGTCGCAGATCTGGGTTTAACCCATTGTTCTTTTGCTCACCACGCCGCCCTAGTTTGGACCTGGCCACATGCAAATTAGTCTTGATCCTCTTTCCCATGGGAACAGTCCAGCCTGAACTGCAAGGCCAAGTCCTCCTTGGACCAGAGACAAGCATCCTGGGACTGGTTTTGGGGTATCACCTCTTATTAGCCACGATAGCTTGAGTCCAGCTAGGCTATTTAGAAATAATAGCTGATCTATCCTCTGAAATACATATTAACCTACCAAAAACTGTACTCTAATATAACAAACCAAATATGTATGAATATATATATATATATATACATATATAGATGTATACATATATATATATATATATGTATATATATATATATATATATATATATATATATATATATATACTATTAATATGAATATTTTATTACATCAGTGCAAATATTACATAAGATTAAAAAAATAATAATCACGGAATCACTGATATCATGAAAATATAAATATCAATAATTAAGAAATATGTGACTAACCAACTTAAAAACAAATTCAATCCATCACATCAAATAAATACAACACATAATTCAAACAATTCCACATAATACCAAAATAAAAATAACATAAACAATACAATATCACAAAAAAAAAAAAAAAAAACTTCAGGGTCGTTACGAATTCAGCGGACGGGAAGACCCGTCCGTTGAACTTCCCACGAGGAGTTTGCCACCTTACTGCCAACCTCCCCACCAGCCCCATTTTGACTTTCCCGCTGGGCTGATAGGCAGAAACCAAGGTTTCCGCCCGTCAGCCCAGCTGGAAAGTGGCAGCAGCATTGTCGCCGGCTCGTAATGAAGCAGCAGCAATGTTGCCGCCCCCAGGGGGCACCAACACCCTTGCAATGTGCACTGTGTGCACAGCAGACAGTGTGTATTACGAGGGTGTTGGGCTGGGAGACCCCTGTGCTGCCCATGCCCTGGGCATGAGCAGTGCAGGGGCCCCCCTGTGGCCCCCTGCACCTTTTCTCTGCCAGTCTTTTCAGCACTGCCCTAGCTGATTCCAACCTCCACTGCCGTCAGCCCATCTGGGAACATTGTTCCCAGATGGAGATGGTTGTCGTTTGGCACTACGACCACCAAACTCTTAATTTGGAGGTTGGACCCCCCAAACCAGCAGCTGTCATGACTGCCACCGGGACTCTGGTAGTCTGTTGACTGTCACACTTGCAATGAGGCCCTTACTTTTTTGTAGCTATACCTGCGGATCTCTTGCAGAAGAAAGCAAATACAAAAAGCCCCACAAAAAATGGTGCAACCCAAAGTCTTTACAATCCATAATAAAAACCAAAAATATTTTTTAAAAATAACCACTCCAGACAACCCAAAAAAGGAAATCTCAGTAAAAACAATTGATTTATAACGAACCAAAACAGATTTCTTTTAACCCTTTTGCTGGCAGGTCTTCCTCCCCTCCAGTGCTAAGCCTTTTTTTGGCTATTTGGAGTAGTTCGCTTTTAGGCCTCCATAACCTTTTTGTCCTCATAAGCTATTGAAGCCAAATTTGCATACTTCTTTTCCAACATCCTGGGAATTCTAAAGGTACCTAGTGTTTGTACATTTCCCTTGAGGGGACCGAGAAATTAGCCAAAATATATCTGCAGTTTGTTTTGGGAAAAATGGGAAAAAATGTGCTGCAGAAGAAAGTGTCTATTTTTTCCTGCAAATGGCATGAACGAAAGGTTTATGGGTGATAAAACCATAGTCTTCCCAGCTTTCTGGAAGAGGCAGACTTGATTCAGAAAACCAAGGGGGTCATTCCGACCCTGGCGGTCGCGAATGACGGAAGAACCACCAACAGGCTGGCGGTGCTTCCTAGCCCATTCTGACCGCGGCGGTAAAGCCGCGGTCAGAAAACCGGGACCAGCGGTTTCCCGCCAGTTTACCCCCGGCTGGGCGAATCCGCCAGGGCAGCGCTGCAAGCAGCACTGCCTTGGGGATTCTGACCCCCTTCCCGCCAGCCTGTTTTTGGCGGTTTTCACTGCCAGGAAGAGGCTGCCGGGAACGGGTGTCCTGGGGCCCCTGGGGGCCCCTGCACTGCCCATGCCACTTGCATGGGCAGTGCAGGGGTCCCCTAACAGGGCCCAGGGTGGCTTTTCATGGTCTTAGCAGACAGTGAAAAGCGCGACGGGTGCAACTGCACCCGTCGCACCGCCGCAACACTGCCTGCTCCATTCGGAGCCGGCTCCTGTGTTGCGGCCCTCATTCCCGCTGGGCCGGCAGGCGCTAACTTGCTTAGCGCCCGCCGGCCCAGCGGGAATGTCAGAATGCGGGAAGCGGTATTTTGGCCGCGTGGCGGCCAAATGGCGCTTCCCGCCTGACGGGCGGCAACCGCCGCCCGCCAGAGTTAGAATGAGGGCCCAAATGTTTTAACACAGTTGTGGCATTTTGCTGGGAGATAGCCCATTTTTCCTATTTTTTTGTGCTTTCAAACTCCTTCCAGTTTGTGGTGGAAACAGATGTGAAATGCATGGTGGATCCCAGAAAGCCATACATTTCTGAAAACTAGACAACATTTTGAATTCACCAAGGGGTCATTTCTGTACATCCGACAAGGTTTTTAAAAAGAAACTAAGGGCCTCATTATGACCCTGGCGGTCATGAGACTGCCAGGGCTGCGGTGGAGGTCGGACTGCCGTCAAAGAAGCAGTCCGGCCTCCACATTATGATCGTGGCAGAGCCGCCACAGTCGGACCGCCCACAATGGCAGGTTGCCGCTAGCCGACAGCCTGGGAGCGCCAGGGGTCTTAATCTACCAGGGCAGCCCTGCCCTGGGGATTACGAGTCCCCTTTACCCCAGACTTTGCATGGCAGTAGGTCCACATGCAAAGGTTAGTGGAAAAGGGGTGCCAGGGGCACAGCCCTGTCGCGCTTTTTGCTGCTCGGATTACGGGAAGTGAAAAGCACATTGGGTGCTGTCGCACCCGACACACCGCCGGTTGAATTATAAACCGGCGTCAATGTTAAGGCCTTGTTCCCTGCTGGGCCAGCAGACAATTCTTAATAGAGACAGCGGGCGGAAGACCAGCGTGGCAGTCTTTCGTGCGAATGAGTTTGGTAGGCAGCCTTTGCCGCTCGCCAAACTCATAATGAGGGCCTAAGTGTTGAAATAAAAAATATTGAAAATTAGTAGGCAAAAACAGGCATTTTAGACAATATTTTAATTTGTAACTTCTCATCACAGTGGCTGATTTACAAAAGCTATATACCATTACATCTGCTAGACCCTTCTGGTTTTAAGGATATATAGGATTTGTGCATTTTTCAAGAACTTAAGGTACCCAAAACCACTAACTGAGCTGCACCTTGTAATGTTTTTTCATTGTGTACCAGGTATAGAGCAATTCATATGGCAGAATATGAACCGTAAAAAATAGGTATCAAGGAAACCTATGTGTTTCCAAAATGGGCACAAGATTTGGATTTTAGAAGCAGGGGTTATTTGCACATTTCTGAATTGTGGGTACCCATACCAGCATGTGAATTAGAGGGTAGTTCCCAAAATGACTCCTTTCTTAAACATTTGGATGGTGCAAATGCAGAGAAATACAATTGGTAATGACAATAGTTCTGCTATTCTGTGTTCCCCTACGTCTCCTGATAAAAATAGTACTTCACCTGTGTGGGTATGCCTAGTGCCCGCAACAGGAAACAGCCCAAAATGCAACATGTGCACATCACATTTTTCTTGAAATGTGCCTAGGTGTGGATTTTATGCCCTAGCTCAGCTGGAACCTAGGGAAACCTAGCAAATCTGTACATGTTTAAAAACTGGACACCTAGGGGAATCTAAGATGGGGTGACTTGCATGGCTCTCATGAGGTTGTGTTACCTAAAATGCTTTGCAAACCTCAAATTCTGGCTACAAAAATAGATTTTCCTCATATTTCCGTGATGCAAAGTTCAGGGATCTGTGGGAAGCCACAAAGGTTCTTCCACCATGCATTCCCTATGTCTTCTGATAAAATTGTTACCTCACTTATGTGGGTACACCTAGTGGCCACAACAGACGATGTCCCAAAACGCAACATAAATACATAATTTTCCATGCAAACTGACCTGTTTTTTTGGAAAGTAGGTAGCTGTGGTTTTTGTGCCCTAGCTCGGCACCTAGGGAAACCTAGAAAACCTGTACAGTTTTGAAGACTAGACACCTATGGGAATTCAGGATGAGGTGACTTTTGTGGCCAGGTCATTTTACCCAAGATCCTTTGCAAACCTCAAACATTGACTAAAACTCACATTTTCATCACATTTCTGTGATGCAAACCTCTAGAATCTGTAGAAACCCACAAAATTCCTATCATCCAGCATTGCACCACTTCTGCCGATAAAAATGCTGCACCACTTGTGTGGCTGGGTCTAGTGCCTGTAAAAGGAATGGATCAAACCAAGGACAATGGAAGCCTTTGCATGGGGGATCCTATTTACCTTGGCTGGATCTGGTCCTGTCGCTGGCACTAGGCCCAAATACACAAGTGATAGAGCATTTTTATCAGCAGAAGTTGGGCAATGCTGGGGGGTAGGAATTTTGTGGACTCCAATGGACTCCGGACGTTTCCATCACATAAATATCCTTTTGTGCTGCTAAAGTCGTCCTAAAGGGTCCAGGGTATGCTCAGACATGGGTCCCTTGCTCACTATGCCATTTGGACTCAAGCTAGCCTGCCTGATGAGGGGTGATACCCCGAAACCAGTCCCAGGATGCTTGTCTCCGGTCCAGTGAGGACCTGACCTCGCAGTTTGGGCTGGATTGTTCCTGTGGGGAACAGGGTTAAGACTGATTTGCATACGTCTGGGACCAAACTGGGGTGGCATGGTGAGCAAAAGAACGATGGATTGAACCCAGATCTGTGACTGGGCGTGAGTGTTTGAAAAGGATCAGCACTCCATCCAACATCTTGTTGTGGTGTGTAAGGTGCAAGGGAGCAGAACAACTGTTGAGATTTTGGGGGTGAGGGTGGGCCCCGATTTTAGACTGGTAAAGACCCAGGCCATTATTTTATTACAAATATATACTGCTGTCAAACAGTGGGATTTCCCCCCACCCCCAATGTGGGGCGAATCGTGGTAATTATTCTATCTGCCTGGTGGGGGGGGGGTTGTAAGGGGCAGAAACAATGTGTCCCCATTTATATGGGGAGAGGGGCATGATCATGATGCGCAGCCACCTCAACTAGAATTTTTTTAAAAAGTAACCCATCGTACCTAGTGGGCTTTCTGCCTCCCCCCCAAGGGGGCAGATGGGGTAATTGCCCCACCTGACCCTGGTGGGGCAGAAAGACAGGGGGTATTGGCCCCCTCTGACCACGGGGAGGCAGAAATAATGTTTCCATGTCTCCCTTTTTTCTAGGGGGGCAGGGACATGGTCATACCCATGCTGGACAACCCCCGCCACTCCAACTGAAAAAAAAGAGTTCCTGGTATCTAGTGGGCTTTCTACCCTGAGGGGCAGATGGGTGAATTGTATCCATCTGCCATCGGGCGACAGAAAGATTGTTTCCCCATTTTTTTGGAGGTGTAATCCCTGGTACCTAGTGCGCTTGCCGCAGCTCCGAGGGCAAATGGGGGTATGTCCCCATCTGCCCCCATGGGATGCAGAAAGATTGTTTCCTTTTTTCAGGGGGTGGGGATATTGTCCCACCCCTGCAGTCAAAACAAAAGTAATCCTTGGCCTAAGGGGAGCTTTATAGCACCCGAAGGGGGTATGCGGGGTTAGTTGTCCCCATCAGAAAGACTGATTCCCTACTTTCGAGCGTGCGAAGATGGACCTACCACTACAATTTAAAAAAAGTAAGCCCTGGTGTCTAATGGGCTTTCTGCCCCATGGGGGCAGATAGGGTTAACAGTTCCCATCTGCCCCCTGGGGGGCAGACAGACTGTTTTTGTTTTTGAGGGGGGCATGGCCATGCCCATCCTTACAATGTACACAAAATCAATCCCTGATGCCTAGTGGCCTTTCTGCTCCCCCCCAAGAGGCCAGGCAGATGAAGATAATTGCCCCCATCTCCCACCAATGGAATATTTACATTTTGTTTAGGGGAGGAGCACATGCTGTTGCCTGAGGGGCTGCTCCCTCCTCCCTTGTGTCTAGTGGGTGAATTTCTGCTTTGGTATCGCCCTCCTGCGGTGATCCCAAGCAGGGATCCACTAGAGAAAGTTACCATTGGAAAAGGGAGATGTTTCCCTTTCCAATGATATCTCCCCCTTCTGAACAGCTTCTTTGGACCACCAGCCTTGTAATCAGGTGACATTTACTATTCCCACTCCAATCTAAACAAACTTGGGGAAGATGATGGACACAGGAGGGGTGACATTTACTACTTCAACTCCAATTTAAACGAATGCACAGCAAGTGTTGAATACTAAAGACCCCCCAGAATATTGTGACATTGATTTTAAAGTTTTGCGGCATACAATCACATTTATTGTGGCATTTTTTCCAGCGAAAACAGCAATTAGAATAATCTTCTTATTCTTTTTGTGATACCTCAGTGGGCTGCTTACTCCCAAAAGGCCATTCTGGGCATCTTGCTGCCCACAAACCATCCCTAAACACCTATATACTTCCTTCTGCTATACTGGCATCCTGCATCTCTTCTCATCCACCAAAAGACTGTTTCAGTGTTAGAAATAAGGCCACTTGGATGACAATCTGTTGCGTAGTTTAGAAAAACTGTGCATTCCTGCATTGTTTATTATTTTCTGGCTAGCTCTTCATTTTCCTGTAGTACACTTAGCAATCAAGCAAATCCATTAGAACAGCACCACCTTGTTTGGTGCGGTTTGCCATCCATGCAATACTTGAGTGGCAAGAGTTGCCCTATATGTACTCCCCCATCCAGTTGATACTGCCTCTTCAACCCAAACTATGTTGTAACTGGAAGTTTTGGTACTGGCTTTGTAGTAGAGGGTCATATGCCTTTGTTTCTATACCTGCCTAATGACCTTCCCAACCGAAAGATCCATCAAGTCCCTATAAATTGGTTTTGCTTGCCTTCATCATGAGTGGGCTTATGAGAAAGTTATGTGTTGATGTGTATGTGGTTTACATAAGAAAGAGAACACTGTGGTTTCGGTTCAACCCTGTGTGCAGTGGAGTGTGACTCTCCTTTGGAAAAGACTGGGTTTTTCCAGCCTGACACTTCTTCCTCACAGGTAAGCCTCCCCAAAACCAGCTCTAATAGAAGAATTGTGGAAGATAAATATCCTATTGCTTTGCTCTAAATAGCATGTTGTAATTTTGTTCCTAAAAATATCATGTGACAGAAATATTGTGTCTTAATACCCTACAAACATATTGTGCCATTAGGCATAAATTCTCTATTGCTAGCTCCAGTGGGACGATATGTTGGTAAACTATATGCAGGATTCAATATTTCTCTCTGACAATTTTTTCTTACAATTTTCTGATACCATGTTGCCTGAGTGAACCCCACATATCCCCATTTTCCAATATTATTGCTGGCCTTCTAGGAAATAGTAGCAAATGGAGAATTGTGTTTGATCTACTATTCACAAACTACCAGTACCAGTTGATACTGTTTTGACCTGTGACACTTGCCTTTGTAGCATTTGAAAACTGTACAATGACAGTGAGATGCACTTTAGCCACCAGAGGATGAAAAACACTTCAGCCATTATTTTTTACATGGTCTGGGCTATGAGGAGTCTACTACACTAGAACAGGAAAACATGTTCCAATAAGAACATTGCCCTGCTGAGTTGCTATTTTCCATCCGAAATGACCACAGTGCATGAATCCTATGTGAAACTGCTGCAGTGACCTGAGAAGAAAATAATAGCTTATCTGACTGCATTAGGAGCTAGACTGTGCCCGTCAGGAGAAGCCATCTAGATCTTTGGAATATCTGCAAATACCCAGCTGACTGGATCATGTGTGTGGAAGATGTTCCAATGGGTAAAGGTCACTTAGTAGCCCAGTTGGCCAGCACACAAAAAAATGTTCATAAGAAATTACATCTGTCTTTAATAAGTAAATAAATAAGCCTTCTCCATCCATTAACTGTCTTGTAACTGTAGGGGTTTATATTGAGTGGGGTGGGATGAACACTGAGCCACAAACAGATGCTTTGTTAAAATTCATGTACACAATATGGCACAGAAAAAGATCTGTGATTTGGTTCTGTCAAGACCTAACAAACATGACTAAAACTAACATAAATGACCAGAATCCAAAATGGGAAATAAGCTTGATTAGTGACCTCGACAACCGAGAATAGGGACGCATATTACAAAATACCACAGAGTATGAAGAAATGATTTTAAATATACACAATGTAATTTCCTACATCGCACTTACTTAATTCCCAAAAAACTAAATAAGATATCCCAGACAGCCCCACTGATAGTCTCTAGATGCTTACAGACACTGAGTTTTATCAAATGGTATGGAACTAACCTGAACTTAGACAATATTCAGAGGGGTTAATGGAACAGCCTGAGGCTGTAAAAGGGAGTGTGAACATGTACACACCCAGAGACTACCTACTAGGCTGCCTCATGTGACTCAAGGCTAAAAAAATGGGTACCAGATTTGTAAACCTGTCAGTTCCACTTGGCAAAACATTGTTGACTATGGTCTGGGAATCTCCCACAGCCTTGTCTCTGAACCAATGAAGGTGATGGGTACAACAATGGACCGAAGTTGAAAGTGTGACACTGTGTAGGGAAGAACCTTGAGCCTTAAAGAAACATAACATTGCATGTCATAAAGTACTACTGGCTTTCCTCTCATATCAGGATAGCATTTCAGCACAAGTCAATGCTGGCTAGGATTTATCTGGCGAGGTGAACAATATGGATGTGGGGGAGGGGAGGTGGAACAATCAAAGCAATATTCTAAATCACCCTCCTCAATGTCCACGGTATGACCCAAAGGCAAGAATAGGGAAGGTAAAATATTAAAGCCTGGGCTCCTCTATTTTGCACAGTGGGAACCCCGCACATGATGTATGAATCAAGCTCACACAGGAGCACTTCCCTATCATGCCTATTCACAAACTACAGGAGACAATAAACCTAAGCAGATAAAGGACACACTTTCATTCTCAGCCAAAGAAAGCATATACAATGCCAAAGCTGCACAACCCAACAGTTCTTTAAGTTGAAAAGTTGCAATAGCTGAATGGCTGTGAGCTCCAACCTCACTCCTACCAGAGAAAGATATCTCTCTTGTTTCCTCAATTTAGAGAACGACAAAGGTGAGATAGTGACTATGAATGCAGAGTGCCAAATTCATTAACACTTACATTGTTTGCATCCTTTTTGAGAAGCAAACTGCGAATATAGTGTTCATTTTGCAATTTACTTTCCAGCACAAAGCCTGTTTTGCACTGGAAGGTAGCTTCAAAGTAACCCAAAGCTGGGTTTGCACTACTTCGCACTACTTTGCATCAATGGAGCATACAATGAGTGGTACATGAGCATTCCTAAGCAATCATCCATGGATTTTTTACAAAAGTCCCTAATTACTAACATTGACAAAGAGATTGGCGACAAACACGTACACCTCCTTGAGGCAGGTGTAACATTAGAGAAAAGTTTTGTTTTGTCCAAACTTTTCTGTATTGTGTGTATGCTGTACTGAGCAACGTACTTGCAAAGCCAACGTACTTGCAAAGCTATAAAAGTGTTAAAATACGTCAAAGCACATTATAACTATTTTGTGCTGGAAGAGTCCCAGTCCAATACATACTTAACATCACACACACTCTTGCACTATGGTGCAAGGGTGTGTGAATTAGCAAAAGACAGCCTACAGTGCACCACCACAGGCAGACAGAAAGTTATGTACCTTAATAGATATGGCACTGTTCTGCTCCCTCCCTTTTACACAATTCAGCATTGCAATTCTTATTGCTGTGCTGTGTTGTAGGAATTCTTTGCAACTGTGACACAAACAGTATAGAAAGTACACAGCACATACAAGAAAGTTGTAAAGGGTTTATGATAAACTGTAAATAATTTTTATTGTATGCCGTATATTACTCGAAATGTGTTATAAGGTGCTGTAATAAAAACAAACTGACAATAAAAAGGGGTTTAGTTATTTGTAACATTTTCTTTAGGCAGCTGATTTTGCGTTTATTTTGCAAAATGAGAAATCATTAAAAGCTGGAGGGTCTGTAACAGGGTGACATTTACTATTCCCACTCCAATCTAAACAAACTTGGGAAAGGTGATGGACACTGAAGGTGTGACGTTTACTATTTCTACTTCAATATCAATCAACTCACCCCAATCTAAACCGCCCTAGAGAAGGTGTTGGACACTAAAGGCATGACATTCACCCACTTCAATATGAAACATAAACCAACTTGTAGAAGGTGTTGACACTAAAAGGGTTACATTTATTATTCCTACTTCAATGCAAACCAATTCAGGGAATGTGTTGGACACCAAAGGGGTTACATTTACTATTCCCACTCCAATCTAAACAAACTTGGGAAAGGTGTTGGACACACAAGGTGTGACGTTTACTAATTTTACTCCAATATAAACAAACTCATGGAAAGTGTTGGCCACTAAAGAGGTGATGTTTAATATTCCCCCTTCAATATAAACCATCTCAGGGAAGGTGTTGGACACTAAAGGGGCAACATTTACTATTCCCATTCCAATATAAACCAACTTGGAGAACGGGCTGGATACTAAAAGGGTGAAACTTACTGTTCCCATTCCAATCTAAACCAACTCAAGAAAGGTGTTGGACAATAAAGGAGTGACATTTACTATTCCCACTCCAATGTAAACCACTTTGGGGAAGGTGTTGGAAGTTAGCGGGTGAAATGTACTATTCCCACTCCAGTCTAAACCAATTTCGGTAAGATGTTGGACACTAAGGGCCTCTTTCCGAGTGTGGTGGTCAAAGGACTGCAACACTTGCGTTGACATTGGACCGTCGCATTCTGAGCGGTCCGACCACCCAATTATGACATAGGCCGGCGGATCTGCCTAAAGACCGCCGCCCACGCCAGGATCACAGACCCTGATGGGGTGTCAGACTGCCTGGTTGATTATAACCTCACTCTCCGCCAGCCTTTTCATGTGGGTTCCCCCACCATGAAAAGGCTGGTGGAAAGCCAGTGTGGGAGGCCACAGGGAGGTCCCTGCACTGTCCATGCCCATGCCCGTGGCAGGGCTGCGCAGGGGCCTCCCTGCCCAGCACTGTCTGAATGCGCACTCTCTGCAAAGCAGACAGTGCGTATTCCGATGGTACACAAGTTCTAGGACATTGGCCTCAGCTCCCTCAAAGAGTCAAGGCCAATATCCTAGCACTGTTCCCGTCAGTCAGCCTGGCAGAAAGGCTTATTGCAAGGTTCCCACTGGTCAGCCTGGTGGGAACATTGTAATACACATGGGTGGATGCCACCACCATGGTGGTGGCATCCTCCTCACGTCCTTGGCGGTCCCTTGGTGGAACCGCCAAAGTCCTAATCAGGCCCTTAGAGGGTGTCATTTATTATTCGCACTGTAATCTAAACCAATTTGGGGAAGATGTTGGATACTAAAAGCGTGAACTTTACCGTTCACACTCCAATATAAACCACCTCGGAAAGGTGTTGAACAAAAAGTGGGGACATTTACTATCCTAACCACATTATAAACCAACTTAGGGAAAGTGCCGGACACTAAAGGGGTGACACTTACTATTCCCACTCCAATCAAAACCAACCTAGAGAAGGTGTTGGAAGCTGAAAGGGGGACATTTACTATTCCCATTTCAATATAAACCAACTCAGGGAAGGTGCTGGACTCTAAAGCTATGACATTTACAATTCCCACTCTAAAATAAACCAAAGGTGTTGGACACTTAAAGGGTGAAATTTACTATTCCCATTCCAATCTAAACCAATGGGAAAGTGTTGAACTAAAATATCCCCAGTGGTTTCCCTAACTAAACCAACCCCCACTACATTAACTGATCATACACATAGTTATTCAAAATATGCTTTCTCGAGATACAGTTGTACAATCCCTCATAGTCTGACACTTTACTGCAGTGTAACCAGCCTTCTAAAGCTTTAACAGAACAGTCCTCAAAGTCTATCCAATCATGTGAGGACTCATTTTTGGTCTCTCTTAACTTAATTCTGTATTGTTCAGTGGTTAAGCGAAATCCATCCAAGAATGTAGTATTAAGAATACCATAGTTGTCTGACTCTTTTAGGACAGTGATAAGTCTATCCCTCCCCTTGTCAGAAATCACAACCACAGAATAACAGCCCACTGCCTTTGTGGCCCTCTCAAGTGCAGCACACCACTTGTAGTTATCATCCCCCACCTTGTTTGGGGGAACAATTTTATGCAAGTTTCTAGAGTCAGTGGTGTCCTCCCTAACTCCATAACTCCTGAAACTACTGCTGCCACCAGCCTCAGTTTCCTGAGCTCCTTACCTGTAGAGTCATCACCTGGAGTTGAACCATGGGGTGATATGAGAACGGACAGAAGTAGATCTTTCCCCATTTTTGTAACTTTAGTGACCTGACCTCTAGGTGTGAAGGCAGCCCTGCCTGAGTGATTACCCCTACCACTGCCATCTACCCTAGTAGGTTTGCTAGGGGAAAGATCTTTGGAAGAGCCCTCCCCTGAATCTAAAGGATGATTCCCTCACTCTAAGGGTGTAGAATCTTCCTCCTCCTTCTCCTCCTGGCTACCAGTATGTTCCTGGTCATCCTGAAGAAGGAGGCTCAGAACAAAATTTTTGTTGGGGTGCTTCTCTATATCTAGGCTTCTCTCTGAGCAAAGCCTCCTCAGTTCTTTGAAGGTCATGCCCTCATAGGGAGTACCCATGACCTCAGAGCGAGGCCCAGCAGTATTCATGATATAGTATGAGTGTTAGTATTGTGTAAGGAAAACCCACCCTACCTAAGCTCTAGTCTCTTTGGAAAGGAAGATAAGAGACTAGGACCCTGTACTAGGTATATATACATGTATAGTTCTATGTACAGAGCATTTTTACCTGTGGAAAGCACTGGTGACAGAGTGATATGGCAATTGCAAGTACTTATCCCACCGCTGCCACCAATGTAGGAGGCTGGCCTGGTTTGTGGTAGGTACCTAAGGTACTTACACCTTATACCAGGTCCAGTTCTCCCTTATTAGTGAAACGTGGAGAGTGTCTAGAAGCCAGGCTCTCTAGGGGTAGTGTGGATGAGCAGCCAAGGCATAACTAGGAGACATGCAAAGCTCATGCAATACCACCTTAGTCACACAATACTCACACATATGAAAGAAAATACTTGGTGTTACAAAATAAAGGTACTTTATTTTGCTGACCCAAATGTCAAAAATACCATAGAGACTATACTCCCTTAGGAGGTAAGTAATACAGAAATCAAACACAGTAGTATGCAGAAACAGCTGTAAAATCAGTTAGAAAACAGTGCAAACAGTGAATATCACAACAGAAAGGAATGGGCCTGGGGGGACACAAACCATATATTAAAAAAGTGGAATGCGAAAGTCGGTTTCCCACCTAGACAAGTGTAGTGTGTAGAGGGGCCCTGTGAGTATTAGAAAACACCAAAGGTAAGTAATAGAACCCTCCCCAGAGCCCAGGAAAGCAGGAGTAAATCACAGTAACTTTCCTAGAACACACACTAACACGAGAAAGAAGATTATGCAAGAACCAGAAGAGACTGCAAGACACCAATGATGGATTCCTGGACCTGTGGAAGAAGGGGACCAAGCCTAAGAAACACTGAAGAGTCCAGGGAGAACAGGAGCACCTGCTAACCCGGATAAAGGTGCAAAAGAAGAACCACCAGTTAGGAACAACAGTCAGTATTGCACCCAAGAAGACAGATGCGGGTTCCTGGTTGGTGAAGAAGATGACCCATGCTGGATGGATGAATGCAGTCTGGTTTGCGTTGCTGAATTCCACCAACAAGCCGTGGAACACACAAAGCATGCAGTTGGCGGAAAATGGCAGTGCCCGGGACCAGAAGGGACCTGGTGAACTCTACCCAGGAGGGGGATTTAAAGGGGGCTCTCTGCAACTCAGGGGCAAAGAAGGTGCACAAGGAGGCCCACGCAGCACTACACAAAGGGATCCCACGCCCCGGAGAACCACTCATGAAGCTGCTTGTCGCAGGAAGGGGTGCTGGGGGCTGGAGCTGTATGATGCATGAAGAACTTCGTGGAAGGATGGCAACAAGCCTTGTAAACTACAAAACAAGCGTTGCACAGGGGTACTGTCTTGCGTGGGGAGGCAAGCTCTTACCTCCACCAAAGCTGGACAGTTGGACGTCAGGACCATCCAGATCACTTCAGTCCACCACCCGTGATGCTGGATCCACACACTTCTTCAGGAGAGGGGACCCACACCACCGGTATTCACTGCAGGGGTGCCTGCTGAAGCAGGGAAGTGACTCCTTCACTTCAAGTGAGATTCGCTTGTTATTCTGGTTCAGGCTGAAGACAGGCAGTCCTCAGAGGATGCACAATCCAGAAACAGTTGCAGTTGCTGGCAGGAGCTTAAGATACAATGTTGCAGAAGTTGTCTTTGCTTCTTTGTTGCAGTTTGTAGAGTTCCTGGAGGATCCATATGCAGTTTCTTCGGTAAGAAGGTGCAGTAAAGGATGCAGAGGATGTCTGCTGGAGTCTTGCAATCCGAATCTGAAGCACCACCAAAGAGAGAGGCCCTAAATAGGGGGATTGGTCAGCTGCACAGGTAAGCACCTATCCGGGGAGGGCTCTGACATCACCTTCTGGCACTGGCCACTCAGATGCTCCCAGAGTTCTCTGCCAACTTGGAATCCAAGATGGCAAAACCCAGGGACCCTCATGAGGAGCTCTGAGCACCACCCCTGGAGTGGTGATGGATCGGGGAGTGTCCAGTTTCACGCCAGAGCAGGGACTGGGGGTCCCTGAACCGGTGAAGACTGGATTATGCAAGGAGGGAACCATCTGTGCCCTTCAAAGCATTTCCAGAGGCTCTGGAAGGCTACCCCTCCCAAGCCTGTAACACCTATTTCCAAAAGGAAAGGGTGTAACACCCCTCTCCCAAAGGAAATCCTTTGTTCTGCCTTCCTGGGCTTGAGCTGCTGAAGCTACAGGAGGGCAGAAATCTGTCTGAGAGGTGGCAGCAGCTGAGATTGCCTGGAAAACCTCAGACAGCTGAAATGGCAATACTGGGGGTCCTCTAGAGAGCCCCCCGATTGCATGAATCATACAACAAATGCTTGCAAAAACATCGAGGTATGTTTCCAACATGTTTTATACCAAACACAGCCATATTCTGAGTTACCATTGTGGAGCTGGACATAGGTAGTGACCTATGTCCAGTGCACGCGTAAAATGGCGTCCCTGCACTCCGAGGTCTGGGAAAATGCTCCTGGAGGTCATGGAGGCACCTCTGCTAGTGCAGGGGTGCCCTCACACACATGTACTCTGCACCCTGCCCACAGGGCTGAAGGGCCTGCTATATGGGTGACTTATAAGTGACCTGGTGCGGTGTAAATGACAGTGAAAGGGTGCATGCACCTTTTCACACAGGCTGCAATGGCAGTCCAGTAGAATACATTGCATGTGCTCCCTATGGGTGGCAAACGAAATGCTGCAGCCCATAAGGATCCCCTGGAGCCCCAATGGTCTGGGTACCTAGCTACCATATACTAGGGACTTATAAGGGGACACCAGTATGCCAATTTTCAGTGAAATACTGGGTTACCAATATGCAGTGACAAAATTTAGAGGAGAGAGAGCATAATCACTGGGGTCCTGGTTAGCAGGATCCCAGTGAACACAGTCAAACACAGTCAAAAACTGGGGGTAACATGCCAAAAAGAAGGTACTTTCCTACACCATTTTCTTCTGAGTTAAGTTTATTACCATTTCCTACTCATCCTTGGACACTAAACCACTTACACTTATTACAGTGTGCAGCTGATACCTCATAGAGTGTGGGCATTCTTTTTGTGGATATTCTGGTGGTACTGATTCCAGGGTGAGCTGCCCTCTGGTTGGACTGGTGAATGTGAGAGTAGTTTAAAGTTATGCCAACATTAAAAACATGAGATATTTCTGCGGCTAAATGTGGTTTTAAGAGCAGTATGTGTGCTTAGCTTGTTGCAATGAGTCGCTTTTCTTACTGTTGTTAGTCAGCCCCCAAACTACATCCACATTTGGACTGTTAATTCATTTAGACAGGGAGCTCAAGTGAAAGCTTTAAATACTAATCAGCTTTAATTTCTTACATCTTTTAAAGTATGCAAATATACTTATGATAAACCTGCCAAATATATCTGTGCGGTCTTAAGATCTGATGTAAATCAATTGAGCAATCAAATTGAGCAAACAAAGGTGACAGATATCCCATGTACCAAAATCCAAATCCCATTGTGTCCTATGGGATTTAGATTTCGTGGCCGAAATGTCTGTCACAGCTGTGACGGAGTAACCCATCTGCCAAGTTCTCAATCAGGCTCTCTAGGGCTCATCTGGGGCATTGATGTGCCGATAAGGGCATCAAGCCAGTCTGTATATAAAGGGGAAGACACAGATGCCCATTTCCAACAAATTTCCCTCCTGGCCAAGAGTATTGCATAGAATAATACTGTCTTTGTCACTCTGCTGCTTGCTTCCCCTTCATCCAGTATACCAAAAATTACTAAAGGAAGACTCACTGAAATACTTTGCTTCACAATGCTTGAGATCGTTTTGCATACCTTTTCCCAGAAGCTATACACTGCTGGACATTCAAAGAACATATGAAAATCGGACGCACTCAGTAAACCACATTTTGCACAGTTAACTGCCTCTCCCCCTCTCATCTTAGAAAGCTTACAGGTGGAGAAGAGAGCTCTGTGCAGGGTAAAAAGATGATTCCTCCTTAATGAGACAGCTTTAACTACTTTGACTAATGTACACATTGATGGTTCTCACCATACTTGTACTTTACCGGGGGACATCACTTCCCCCAAAGGGAGTCATGTAGCTTAAAGTCACCATCCAACATATCCAACATACCCCAATACCATCTTGAAACCTTCTTTAACCTCCAATGATGTTTAATTAAATCATCCTCTAACTGATTTGTAGACCCCGGACTAACTGTGACCCTCTGTATCCAATTCCTTAGTTGAATTTACTTCAAGCTAGAGAGATTTCCTCTTGTCTGTTCCGTAAGTTCTTTCCAAGATTGTAGAGAACCATCCCTAACTGGGTGCCCCCAAAATTCAATCCCCGCTTTCTTAAGGGGCAAAGACAATACATCTGTTAAGCACTCAGGGTTCCAGGGGAGTCCCGACCAGGAGCCCATTGACTATAATACTCTATTTTTGCTGCTTGCGGCAACTTGTACCAAGCTTTAGCTGCATCTTGTAGTATTTTCAGTCTCACTTTCTTGAAGAATTTAGGGTCACTGAATTTATATAGAAAGTATTTTACTGCACCTTTTTCCGTGATTACCATGAAATAAAACTTCTCTCCAACCGCCGAATGGTCAGGAGAGGAGAAAAGCATTCTAACGTTTCTTAAGATGAAATGCCCTTGCATAGTAACATATGTCAGGAAGTGTAAAGTCCCCCTTTTCTTTTCTTCTGTGCAATTTCTTCCATGTGATCCTGGGGCCTTTTTGCACCCAGATTAAAGAGTTTGTTTTCTGTTGAAGCGTGACCAGGGTTTTGTTATCTATTTTAAAGGGGATAGAATTACAAATGAAATTCAGCTTAGGTAAAATTATCATTTTGACAAAATTGACCCTTCCAATAATTGTAAGGGGAAGGTGTACCCATCCTAACATTAGCTTACTACACTCTGTTGCCACTGTCTTGATGTAAACCGCCGCTATTTTTTCCAAATCCTGCACAATTGATAGCCCTAAATACCTCATTGAATTAGTAATATGCCAATTGTCAGCCTTCAAGTTCCATGCCATTAACTCATTTTTTTTCAGGGTTAATATGATAACCCGAGATCTTTCTAAATTCCTCTGCATTATTCAATAAAGTAGGTAAGGCTGTAGATAAGTTAGAGGTATAAACTAAGAGGTCATCGGCAGACAGAGCAACTTTCTTCCCCCACCCCTTGCTACTAAAGGGAGAAATTCTAGGATTCTGAATCTAGGAGTCAAAGGCTCTAGATACAAATCAAACAACAGGTGAGAAAGGGGGCAACCCTGTCTAGTACCCCTAGAGATCCTGAAGGAGTCAGTTAGCTTCCCATTTACCAGAACCCTAGCCTCTGGCACATGACAAATTAATCGAATTGCCCAGCAGAACTTAGAGCCCAAATTGTTTTGTTCAAGGACCGTATTTAAATAATTCCAATTGACTCTGTCAAAAGCCTTCATCGCATCTAGGGCTATAACCACCAGGGGTTCTTGGTATGTAGTAGCTGAATCAATAGCGCCAATTAAATTAAACGTTTGTTCATACTGGAATCTATTCTCAATAAAAACTTTTTGGTCCGGGTGAATCAAGACGCTTATCACCCCACTTAACCTATTTGCTAATATTTTAGCAAATAGCTGATAGTCAATATTTAACAAAGATATTGGTCTGTAGGATTCGCATCTCACTGGGGATTTCCCTGGTTTTAAAATAAGAGAGATAGTTGCCTCGTACCAGGAAGCAGGTAATGGGACTCTTTCTTCAAAAATCTCTGAAAACAATTGAAGAATTAACTGAACTGTGGAATCATCCAAAGCTTTGTAAAACTCAACAGGGATGCCATCTGGTCCCACTGCTTTCCCCCTCTAACTCTCTTTTAAAACTGCTCTTATTTCCTCCTCAGTAATAGGTCTAGTCATCTGAGTCTGCTTAGCCTGTGTAAGAGGAGGAAGCATGTCTATATCCAAACAATCACAAACTTCGTCATCCCGTACTTCCCTCTCCTCTGTACAGAGTTGTTGGAAGAACTTTTGGAAGACATTTTCTATACCATCAGGAGATATAAGCCTACCCCAACTGACTGTCCACTAGCTCCTTTACACTATTCTGTGACTGATCCCTCTTAATCTTCCAAGCTAGTAATCTTCCAATGCTTTCTCCATATTCAAATTGGGCTTGCTTGCATACCTCCCATCTTTTTGCAATCCTCACCTGCAAAATGGATTCCATCTGCTCCCTCAACTGACTTATCCTATTGTTCAAAGGCTCCTTATCCCCTCCTTCACATACTGAGTGTTACATAACAGGATTTTCTGCTCTATACCACTCAATTCCTCCCTATGCTGCTTGTTTCTGTAGCTAACAAGACTCATAATCTTTCTCCTCATTAAAGCATTAAAGGTATCCCAAACTACAATTGTAGAGGCAGACCCCTGATTAATTCTGAAAAGATCCTCAGCCTCCTTACGAAGGTAACCAATGACTTCCTCCTCCAATAACAAAGTCTGATCCAGAATCCATCTCGTCCCACCTGCCTCCTGGGGGCAACTCATGCTTAAAATCACTGCTGCATGATCTGATAAAGGAGCAGGTGAATACATAATGTCTTCTACCAGACCACACACCAAGTGATCAACTAATAAATAGTCAATTTGAGAGGCATGACCATAGTTTCTATTGTGAAATGAAAACCCCTGCTTCTTCCCTACCCACTGCCTCCACGAATCACATAGTAGAAAATCTTTCATCATCAATTTGAGATATTGTTGGGACTTTGGAGTACCCATTGGCCTGTATTTTCCTGGCCTATCTAGTTTATTATCTAGAACCACATTAAAGTCTCCAGCCATAATAATCAGATCTGAAAACTCCAAGAGGTGGGAGAAGACCATTCGAAGGGGTTATATGGCATCGCAGTTCGGACCATAAAAACCTACTAAAGTGAATTTCCTTCCACACAGCTGCAGTCTAGCTATAATTCATCTGCCTGATCTATCCGCTATCACCTCTGACAGTGTTGCTTTCACCTGTTGTTTAACTAGAATCGCAATCCCCTTAGTATTAAAGTTATGCACAGTACTAACAAAGTATCTTTCCCATTTCTGAGTTTTGAACAGGGTTATGCTTCCCTCTTTAGTTAAATTAATTTCTTGCAGGATTATTATATGAGCTGGGGAATCCCTAAGAAACTGCAACATTTTTCTAGCCCTCGCTTTAACCCGCAGGCCATTAATATTCCAGGACATTAATTGTATTAGTCTTTTACCGTCTCCCTGGCTCCCCTTAGCCTTATCCAGTTACACTTGAGTAGACTGAGGTGTATGAGGTTATTTTTCCCCTTTTTTCCACATGCTTACCACTCAGTGTCCCCCTAATCACCCCTACTGTGCCCCCATCTGTGCCCTCCCCTCCCCCAGGGAGAACCCTCCTTTCTATTGACGGACGTACTGGACCCATTTAAAGCACCTGTGAGCTCCCCAGCTTTATTTACACGGTATCCCTCTTCCTTATACGTTCTCATTATTCATCCATTGCAGCGGGATCCCTGATGGTATGCATTTTATTATTGTGCATTACACAAAGGTTTGCTGGAAATTTAAGTTGGGCTACCGCATCTACGTTTTTAAACTCCTCCAATTGTTTTCCCAACTCCCATTGTCTATTTAGTGTTGCCCTAGAGAGGTCAGATTTAATCTCAAATGAGAATTCATTGAATCTTAGAGTATGGCTGTGTTTGGTATCACACCCAGTATTTTTCCATTCAAAAGGTAAGTTTGAAAGTTCACCAAGATCTTTTGCGGCTTCTTATTGCTGGTTCCCCTGAAGTGGATCTCTATGAATCCATACTTTTTTACATACTTTTTAAAATCTGCTCCCTCCACTCCTTCTGGCACACTTAAAATTCTTAAGTTGTTCCTTCTGGAACTATTTTTTAAATGTTCTAATTTCTCCTGCAGATCACGCTCATTCCCTTTTAGCAGTTGAATTTCTACTTTAATCCTCTTCAACTCCTCCTTTATAATCTCAACTCATTCCTCAAGGGCTTGAGTTCTAAGATCCAGGAGGTCGATTTTTTTTCCCAATGATTCACAAGCCAGCCTTATCTCTCCTTGATTTGCTTCTAAAATCGCAAAACCTTAATTAATATTATCTGTGAGTGACAAGAACAGGTTTTCCAAAGTACTAGACTCCAATGACGTGGCCTGTGTTCGATTATCCACTGAATCTAAAGAGTGTGAAGGTTCCATGGGCTCTAAGGGCCCGGGTGGGTGAAAAGGTTCAAGTATCTCCAGTACCGGCCTCTCCAAGACGTCCGCTCCCCCACCTAGGTGGCATTCATCAAGGGGTAACTCTACCAGTGAGGAGGGTATAAAACCCCCTTCTCAGCCTCCGAGCCTTACAGAGGAGGGGAACCCTCATTCAGCTCCTGCTCCATCTGACTGCTAGGAGTGTTAGCTACTACTAATAGCAGAGTCTTAAAACGAGCCCTTAGGGATGGGGTAACTTTAGTATTAACAGTGCTTAATTTTTGCTTAATTTTGGTTTTCTTTGAATTACACACCTCTTCTGCCCTCAGAGACCTTATCAACCTGTCCTGTAGCTCCCCCCCCCCCCTCTTCCCCACCTTCCCAGCCTGAGGCTGCGCCTGTGCCCTCTGTAGTAGTCATTTTGTCTCTCCTCTGGTGCCCCCTTTGTTTACCTGCAACCAGAATAGGGCCTCTTACTGTCAGACGCTTATCCCCCACTTCTGTGGACACAATGGGCCCTCCTATCCCTCCAGCTGCCTTCGCAGGCCCCAGAAACTCCAGGGCAGTGCTCAAAGTTGATCTCTCTGAAAAAGCCACAGCACGACTTGTGTTGACTCTGCCTGCGCTCCCCGGAAGGGAACATGCGATACCGCTCGCCGGCTCCTACGTAGCTCCAGGACGGCGCAAGCCCAGCTTGTGGCCCCGCTGGGACCATCCATGCACAGCGGCGATCCACAACAAGCGAAACACACATGAACCCGCTACTCAGGAGCAACAAAAACCTACGAGGGAGTCCTTCCTACGCCCTCTGGAGAGCTCAGTTGAGCGCTGAGCGCATGTCCATCCTGCCGCCCGCCAAATTACAAAAAATACATTTTTATTAGTACTCTACATGTGCCAGTATCTTAACTTTGTGATTGCAGTGTGTTCTACTGAGGTATGTGTGCACTACGCATGCCACATATTGCAGTGGCACAGGGCTGGCAAATTACTTCATGTTTCTAAGATTGTTACATTGCCCACCAAAGAGTCGAGTAACACGTATTATTTAGAGTACTGCCTAGTGGTGCTTTCCTACGATTTGTCAATTATGGATTGAAAACTGTGGGGTAAAAACAAGTAATGTATGAAACACATTTTTGCTGTTTATTGTCCTCCCCACCGCAACCCAGGAAGAGGGCACTGGAGATGTCTGATTCAGTGTTGACTTGTAAGTGCTAATAATGTGTTTGTGTTGTACTACTGCTTTTTATGTTATCAGAGAAAGCTTAATTTTTAACAGGATGCCGATTCTCTGTCACTATGTTACAGACACAGAGAAAAGTGAAAATACATGATGAGCCAGACCCTTGCAGAACAGATTGCAAGCACTCCTTCACTCTGTCTCTCATGGTTACTAAAACCTTTTTGTTATGCTGCCTCTTTAATAACCCCAGCTTCGTAGTGTTTTATTATTGATATCTCCATTTTCAAAGTAATTAAATTACTTACAACTACTGATTGTTTGTCTCCTCAGTTACCCCCATCACAGTCTTCTTACTACCCAAGGGGCCTCATCCCAGGACTTTGCAAAAACTCATTAGTTGTTTTAGAGAAATGAAAATTATGTTTGTTTCTTGGAGAAATTAGTTACCTCTTCAGATGTAGAAGAACAGCCTTTCGCAAATGGAAAAGAAAAACATTTATTTTTTTCATTCCCAGTGATAAACGTTTCTAAAGGGTAGTTGTTGCAGAACCAGTTTAGGATGGTTCTCGTTTTAAATGTGCTAGCCAAGCTGTACTACATACACTGCCTTCGGGGGATTATGACCCTCACAGCAGGGTAGTCCTGGAGCACCCACTGCAGAGACTGAAAGAGGTTTGAGGTTTTAGCACTTCCCTGTGACCAAGAGACAAAAGGCTAGGTCTCAACTAAAAGGTGGCCAAAGAATCACCTAACCTCTGCCATCTAATAAAGGGCAGTGCTTTAGAAAGTATAATTTAAAGGGAGCCACCCATAAAATGTGGGTGATGCACTTCATATGTCTGGGGAAGCTGTCTTTGCCCCCCATCTTGTGCCATGTCAAACCAGAGCAAATGGATCCCCCTGTGCTTTGTAGTTAAAACTGTGAGCCACACTTGAGGATGAACATCAGTTGACATCTGATCCATAACTTGAAAAATCTCCTTTCAGTGTTTGCACTTAGCTATTATTTTAGGCTTACACATCCTGAGTTGAGCAGCTCCCCATGCTGAAGCAGCGGTATAGCGATAGCCTAACAGTAACAGACTGTGACACACTGTTTGCCTTGTGCTAGCTCCTATCAAAGGTCCTAGTATGGCACTATCTTCATATGCAAATAATGTTTTTCCTACAGTCTTGCATCCTCAAAGTGCATGCTATCTGAAAACACACATGAAACATTCAGTTAAATGAGAAGGCAAGTCCAACTCATCCTCTCATCCAAATAGAGATTTCAGTCAAAGTGCAGAAAAGAGATAACCCACACCATGGGAAACCTCATAAATTGAACATACGTACCCCCAATCCGAATTCAATTTCGATCATCATCAATGGCCATGGCCATCCCGTCTCTTGGAATCCTTCAAAGCCAGCAAGGGACAACTCAACTCTCCCAGAAAGTGCGGAACCCACAGGGAAAGCAGATCCTCCGAAAATGAGACAAAATGAAAATCTCACAGGCCACCTACCCGGCACTCTAAACCACTTCAGAATCGCACTACAAAAACTCCTCCCATGCAGGTTACAGCATAACTATGAAGACAGGCAGACCAAACTCCTATTTCAACCAGGATACATCACTAAAGGCCACCAATATATCCTCAACAGAGAAACATCATAAGGCTGCTCAGAGAGATTCTGCAACTTAAAGGCATAACATGAACTGAACTATTAGCAGTCAAATTCCTGCCCACCAGCACTCAACATCAACTGGAATCCACCTTAACAACTTGGAATATGGATCTGATTCTGACATATGGCTCAGTCTTTGAAAGCTGGGGGATTGTGTTGAAAAGGCACCAGCCCCCTAGGCACCCTCTCCCACTGCTGCAGAAAAAGTGGCTGTTGTCTCCACCAGTAAGAGCTGCCCGGATGGTACTGAGGGACACAGGGAGTACCTCTCATGATCATGCAGAAGATGAAAGCCCAAACAGACTGAGTCCAGTTGGGACTGGCTCTCTCTAGTCCTAAACGCATCACGTCCCTCTTCAATCACATGAGTGAGTGCACCACCATCTGAATCAGAGGTTCTAAGGGCCAGATGTAGGAAGCCGTTTGCATGGTGCAAACTGCGTAAATCGCAGTTTGCGCCATGCAAACAGCCTTATGCGATGCTCATTCACAATTTGCGAGTCGGTATCGACTCGCAAATTGTGAATGCGACTCGCAAATAGGAAGGGGTGTCCCCTTCCTATTTGCGACTCACATCGCAATGCAGAATTGCTTTGTGACCGCGAATGCGGTCGCAAAGAAATTCGCAGTTACCACCAGTGTCACACTGGTGGTAACTCATTCGCAAAAGGGAAGGGGTCCCTATGGGACCCCTTCCCCTTTGTGAATGTTGCCAAAAAGGTTTTTTCAGAGCAGGCAGTGGTCCAATGGACCACTGCCTACTCTGAAAAAAAACGAAACCAAATGGTTTCGTTATTTTTTTTATTTTGCAACTCGTTTTCCTTTAAGGAAAACGGGCTGCAAAATAAATTTAAAACTGCTTTATTTAAAAAGCAGTCACAGACATGGAGGTCTGCTGACTTCAGCAGGCCACCATCCCTGTGAGTGCAGGGACTCGCTATGGGGTCGCACCTCATTAATATTAATGAGGTGGGTCTTTGCGACCCCATAGCGACTCGCAGACGGTGTCTGAGACACCGTTCTGCATTGCAAATTGCGAGTTGCAATTTGCGAGTCGCTCGGACTCGCAAATTGCAACTCTCAATTTGCAAAGTTGCTACATCTGGCCCTTAGCAACTGCACAAAAGATAATAGACCACCTGTTTTATTGTTTAATTTCTATTTTTACCCAAATGCTTCTAAGAAGAAAGCCTTTGTAGAAAAACTAGTGGCAACAATATCCAGCTACAAGAAAGCCCAGCCTACATGGGACATAATAATGGCAGGTCACTTCAACTCAAATCTGATGCACAGTACTGAGGATGGTGACATAGTTAATATTGATAATACATCTGAATGTCCCGGTACAGTCTAGCCTGGAATCCAAGCATGGAAAAAGCTAGTAACAACACTGAAATGCCTTAGAATTAGGGTCCTAAATGGGAGATTCCCCAAAGAACTCCACCAAGCTACACGTATCATGGTCCGAAGTCATGATTGATCACTCACTGTACAATTGTATCCCTGCCTCTGATTCTGTTGGTCGAACATTTCTCAAAAAAATACAGCACAAGCAGCGATTACTTGTGCTTGCTCTTGTCGATAGGAACAGCCCCACATATACAAACACATGGACCCAAGAAGAAGTCGTTGTTTCCAAAACCTCAAATTTAAAGCAATTATGATGGTGAACAAAAACCAGAGCAGACCTTGCATCACTGGCCAGAGAGCTTATGATCAACAGCATAAGAACCATTGCACGTCTAAATGATGCTTGGGCAGGCCTGGGAAACACGTTATTAAAGCAATTTCACCCTCCAACACCACAACAGTTTATAGGACTATAAGCCTGGACCAAAACGAAAGCCCCTCTGTTGAAGCAATGTATTAAGCTTGAAAAGAGCACAATAAACTTGCAAGACAACTGAAAGCATATCCCTCAAATTCCCCAATCTGGGCAAAATATAAAAGTCTCAAGAAAGCCTTCAGAAAGCAGCTGTGGGAAGGCAAAAAATCAGCGAGGGACGTCTTTTGGGCTAAAATAATATTTAATGCCAGGCAATCCAAGGCAATCATTGGAAACCATAAACAATCTTAACTCAAAATGAATAAATATAAACAATTCAAACTTCTCATGACAAATGTGGGTGACCTATCTCACCACTACTTTCTCAATAAAACATCATTTTAACAGTGTTGAATACCCCACATGCAACCCACTGGAAATGCATTCAGTAGACAAAAATCCAGGTCCACCTGGAAATGAATCCACATATACCCCGTCGTTAGTTCATAAAATCCTCAGCAAGGGTCAGTGATATGAAGCTCCTGGACCAAATGGCTTACCATCTTCAAAGAAGACAAAAATTTCTGGTTGAGGTTTCTGGCCTCACTATTCAAAGAAGTTCCGCTGAGTGACGCCATTCCAGAAATCTGGATGGGTTCCATCATAACCTCCATGTATAAAGGCGGGGACAGGGCAAACCCAGCCAGCTATAGGCTCATCGCCCTCCTCGATTCTGAGGCAAAACACTATGGGCCTGATTACGATTCCGGCAGGCGGCGGAGGCCGCCCGCCAGAATTCCACCCTCCATAATACCGCTCCGCGGTCAGAAGACCGCGGAGGGTATTATGAGTTTTTCCCTGGGCTGGCGAGCGGTCTCCAAAAGACCGCCCGCCAGCCCAGGGAAAAACTCCCTTCCCACGAGGATGCCGGCTCGTAATAGAGCCGGCGGAGTAGGAAGGTGCGACGGGTGCTGTTGCACCCGTCGCGTATTTCACTGTCTGCAAGGCAGACAGTGAAATACATTTTGGGGCCCTCTTACGGGGGCCCCGCAAGTGCCCATGCTGTTGGCATGGGCACTGCAGGGGCCTCCAGGGGCCCCGCGACTCCCCCTCCCGCCATCCGGTTCCCGGCGGGAGAACCGCCAGGAACTGGATGGCGGGAGGGGGAGTCGGAATCCCCAAGCCGGCTCAGCAAGCTGCGCCGGCTTGGAGGATTCCTTGGGGGCAGCGGGAAACCGGCGGGAGACCGCTGGTTTCCCTTCTCTGACCGCGGCTAAGCCGCCGCGGTCAGAATGCCCTGCGGGGCACCGCCGGCCTGTCGGCGGTGCCACCGCGTCCCGCGGCCCTGGCGGAAGTAATCCGCCAGGGTCGTAATGACCACCTATGCGTCCATGCTACTTGAGGACCTAACAGATTGGTCAAAGAAAAATAACATCATCCCTCCGAACAAAACTGGTTGCAGAAAAGGAGTGGGTACCATACCTAACATTCTAGCCACGGCCATCTTGGCCGATCAAAGCAAGCAGCTTAAGAAAATAATTACATCTCTGCTTCATTTAAAGCCACTTTTGATTGAGTTAACAGAGAACTGTTGTGAAATGAGCTGAAGAAATGGGGTCTACCAGACTCCCTGCTGAAAGCGATATCCCTGTTTTTCTCAGACACCTGGTTTTAAATAAAAATTGGAGATGGCACAAGATTGTCCAAAGAAATCCCCACATATCTTGGACTAAAGTGGAGGTGGGAGGGAGGATGTTAGCCACTCTTCTATTTAACCTTTTTATGGTGGACCTTACACCTGCCCTGGATGAGGAAAACATTCATCAGCCCTGCCTGGGTCCCCTCCGCCTTACCTATTTATTATGTGCAGATGACATGGTGCTGTTCATTTAAACAAAAGTGGGCATACCAAAATCACAGAAAGCCCTTGCCTATTATGCAAGAAGCAATCACCTGGAGATAAATGTGGCTAAAAGCAAAACAATGGTAGTCAGCAATCGACTGGGAAATGCAGACAGAATGGTCCTAAATTACACACAGCTGGAATCAGCAACAAACTACAAATATTTGGGATTTTATTTTGACAAAAAAACTATTTATTGAAAAAAGGGGTCTGCCCTAATTTGCACCTTCACCACCTTGTCAAAAAACCTACCTGGGCCCTCTTTTCAGCCACTTTTAACAGTTATTGTTTACAAGTTATTTGCCACAAATCATGTATGCTACCGTGGCAATGCAAGGCCTGGATGTGGCAACAGTGGACAAAGTACAGACCAATATATTCAGGTGAGTGTTCAATCTACCCCATAACGCATCTCCACCTCAAAATTGCCTTGAATTTGGACTCTTAAAGCAAGACCTGGCCAGCCATTACCAAGACACTCTGAAAAGTGCCATAGGGCAGCACTCCAAAATGATTGACAATAAGAACTGTTAGACCTGTCAGCTCTTGGCATGGTTTCCAGTCTTTTTTAACTTCTGACCTCCTGTATTTATATCCTGTGCTGAATTTCGTTTTTGCTGGCTTTAGGACTCTGGACTTTTTACCACTGCTGACCAGTGCTAAAGTGCAAATGCTCCCTGTCTAAATTATATTGGTGATTAGTTTCTCCATTATTGGCATATTTGATTTACTAGTAAGTCCCTAGTAAAGTGCACTCTGTGTGCCAGGGCTTGTAAATCAAATGCTACTGGTGGGCCTGCAGCACTGATTGTGACACCCATATGAGTAGCCCTGTAAATATGTCTCAGACCTGCCACTGCAGTGTCTAGGTGTGCAGTATTAAACTGCCATTTCAACCTGACAAGTGCATCCATTTGCCTGGCCCAAACCTTCCCTATTCTTACCTGTAAGTCAACCCTAATGTGGGCTCAAGGCAGCCCTATGGTCAAGGTGCAGTGTTTTAAAAGGTAGGACATGCACTGGTGTGTTTTATATGTCCTGATAATGAAATACTGCTAAATTACGCTTTCACAATTGCAAGGCCTATTTCTCCCTTAGGGTAACATGGGGATTGCCTTGCAATGTCTCATAAGTGTAATTTCCCATTGAGAGCACACATGGAGTTTGGGGTCTCTGAACTCACAATTTAATAATACATCTTGTGGCGAAGTTGGTTTTTGAATTGTAAGTTTGAAAATGCCACTTTTAGAAATTGGGCATTTTCTTGCTAAACCATTCTGTGCCTCTGTCTTTCGGTGGATTAAACGTCCAGGTCAGAATGACAGCTGTTTGTGAATTCACTCTAGACAGTCACACAAAGGGAGCTGAGGTGTGCCCTGCATAGCCTGATGGGTCTTCCTGAGCTAGAGTGGTGGGAGGAGCTGATACTTGCACCTGAATAGGGCTATGCCTGTTCTTACACAAAGCAGCCTCCAACTCCCTGGAGTGTGTCTAGGGCCAGGGCAGGGAAAGACAGTGTATTGTGCACTGCAAAGACTTCTCTTTAAAGTTTGCCTACTTTACAGACAGAAATGGTTACTGGACATCTGACACCACAGGGTTAGAATCCTTATGGACCGAGGACATTCTGGCAGGAAGAAGAGCCAGATGCTGTAGGAGGGACTGCCGCTCTGTCTGTTGCTTTGCTGTGCTGGACTGCTGCTTCTGTCCTCAGAGTGAAAGGTCTGGATTTTGCTTTCTAGATACTGCTTCCAAAGATTCTCCAAGGGCATGGAATGAGCTTGCTTCCTGTTAAGAAGTCTCAGGGATATCAAAGGCTCCATCTGCCAGCACTTGCTGAGAGTCCTGGCTTGCTGAATCTACAATGTTGTCTAGTTTTCAAAAATGTACAGCTTTGCGATTTCACCCATGGACTTCACATCTGATTCTATGACAAACTGCAAGTAGGTTGAAACCGCAAAAAAAGGACAAATGCACTACCACTTATAAAATGCAAAAACTATGATAAAATATTGACTTATTTTACAACTATGTTTGTTTCATAACAATGATCTTAGCACAATTTTTTATAAAGAAATACATCTTTGTGCACAGCACATTTTCCCCTTTTTCAAAAGACCTCCAAAATATACTATTATCAGTTTTTTTCCCACTTCCCTACAGGAAATGCCTTTATAATCAACAGGATGTGATAACAATTAACACAATGTTCGTGTGGATAAAGATTGTGGAAAAAAATTGAGATTTCTTAAGCACAAACTATCCAAAACATCAACAAAGGGCGCAGCAGAGGGTGGTGGAAAAGCCTCATCAGCTTGTGAGCAAAAACCTTCTGATGGCCAGTCTTCCTTTTCACATTTACATCTTGAGCATGACTCTTCTTTCTGAACTCAACCTTCTGTAATTCCTTGGTATGTTTGCCTTGATGTGTTTTAGTGTATTTCTGCAAATTGCCCACAGCTCATTAAAAAAATTACAAGCTCTTCATTTACGGAAAGTGATACACCTGCAACTTAATCCCTCCCTAATTTCCTCTATCTCATCTATTAACCCCACCAAACATCTGCATGAACTCACATATCACCCTTCTGCCATTAATGATCACACTTAATTCTACAACTTTACAGTCTTATAAAATACGGTCTATTCTTAGCAAAAGCTGGCCCATTCTACAGACTGACTCCACTATAAACAATTGGATTGGTGACAATCCTCAAATAACCTTCAGGAGAAATAGATCTTTGAAAGACAATTTATGTCGCAATGATGTAACATTGAAGGGATATATGGAGAATACTAAAGTGGCAGGCTTTGCTTGTTGTATGAAATGCAAAGCTTGCAGAACTAGTAACAATTGTAGAACACTAAATGTTCCAGGGATGTCAGACAGTTTTACAATTAGGGGGAACTTTAATTGTAACACAACTTATTGTGTTTATTGTCTGATATGTCCATGTGACAAATTGTACGTGGGAAGCACGATACATAGTGCAAAGAAAAGAGTTCTGGAACACAGACGAGCTATCAAGAATTATGATAAAAACTATCCGGTAGCGAGGCACTTCTTTAAGCAACATTTTGGTAATGAGAATTTATTGAAATTTGTGGTCATTGATCAAGTCAAGATCAACAAAAGGGGTGGTAATAGAGTAAGGACGTTACGTACTTTGGAGTCTAAATACATAATTGAGTTTGAGACATTGGAACCCGTAGGGCTGAATTCGAGTGAGGAACTGAGCATCCATCTTGAGTAATTAATATATTTTGAGGATATGTGAAGTTTTGTAGTACAATGAGCATTTTTTACCACAATAGTATTTTGTAGTGTTGGTGTTATTTCAATGTATATTAAGATATGGAGAGGTGTTAATTTTCTATTATGAATGAAATTTGTATGTCCACCCATTTGGGTTAATAAGCCATGATGCACTAGTAGAACGAGGTCGTTTTTGTACAACATCAGAAATGATATGTTATCCTCTAGGACAGTTACTTGCGAATGTATATACCCACTTGGGCAGTACATGATACAATGGTAGTAATTGAGATATGGGTTTGAGTACTAAATACCTATATGAAATATTTTATAAAATATATTGGATTTTAACTTGATAAAATATATATAGATATTTTTACTCAAACGTCATGGAAATGAAATATGTAATTGTAATATTTATTTGAGATATTTAATAATTGAATTATTTTATAAATTTGCAATAGTGTATCAAATATTTATTTATTTATTATATTTTCTACCATTTGTTTGTAAAGTAACATCATGAGAAGTAACTTTGAATAAGTCTTTTTGATAATGTAAACCTTATGAGTGATATCAGTGTGATTTAAAAACTATTTAAAAACTATTTAACATTTATTACAGTGTATTAAGATTGAATGTGCACTTTAAAGATGGCCACCACAAATACGTGTTCTGCTGTGGTTGTATCAGGATTTGTCTGTTTTTTATTTTTATTCTTACTTGTATTTTCACTCTCATTTTTATTTCTATGACCAACTTGGGCTGTATATATGTGAAGCACTTTATTTATGTGGTGTCCATGAGTAAGGCTGTTGCCGAAACGCGTTGGATTTTGTGCTGAAATAAACTGAATTTTCATATTGGAGGTGTCCTGGTTCTCCTGATATTGGAAGGAGTGTTTAAGGTTATATATATATATATATATATATATATATATATATATATATATATATATATGTACAGTGTGTTAGCTAGGGTAGATAAGTATGATAACTGTGATACACAAATATGGCAGTTTGATCTGATATGTTAGGTATGATGGGTATTTTATGTATGGTAGGCATGTATAGGTTATGTATGGTTATTAGGTTAGTAGGTGCCAGAGGCAGTTATAGGTACAGCACATCAGGAATATTATGGTAAGACATATGAATGATTTATCTGATATTTAGATCTTCACTATGAAATCATTTTCTAGGCTTTTTGCAGGGGCGGCTCTTCCGTTAGGGCGGAAGAGTGTTGCCCCCTCTGCCAGCAGCAGAAGCTGCAAACCTTTCACAATGAGGGGATAATAAACAATGTTTATTATCCCCTCGTTGTAAAAGGGGAGGGGCATTTGGGATGATGAGCAGTGAGGGGGAGTGTACTCCCCCTCAGAGTGAATGTGTGTTTGGCCGGCTGTCTTGGGCCGGCCAAACACACATGCGTTGTAGGTTCTCTCTGCTGGGATGGAGAGGGCCTGCACAGGCTCCCGGTCTGCCTGGGAGTGCCCCCAGCCAATCCATTTGCTTCTCTGAGCAGCGTCAGGATTGCCAGCAGGGGCCGCTGGGAGCCTTTGCCTGCCTGCGGACAGCAGAGGAGAGGAGCGGGACGCGGCCGCAATAAGGTAAGTGTTTATTTTTTTATTAATTTTGTTATTTTATTCAATTTTAGACCCCCCTCCTACAACCCCCCACGCGCTGCATCCGCCCCGCTCCTTATGAGCAAAGCGAGCCGCTACTGGCTTTTTGCTTAGAAATCCTAGTGCTGCTAATAGAAGCAGGAACACGTTAAAACGTAGCACATGTTTTACTTCTAGGTGAGTGATTATTATGAGCAGGTTTACGCTATAATAGCAAAGACAAGTGTTTTGAAATGAAGACAGAAGATTAAGTTTGCATTAAAGCAGTTAGCGTCAAAGATATAGACAAGAAGCTACATAGTAGATACATTTGACAACAGATCAGTGTTTTCATCGCTCTTTAAGAATGCCTGTGTGACTGCACATTTTTACTTTATGAGCAACAATAGCTCTAAAACCAACAGGGTATCATGACAGCAAAGTAAAAAAATAAATGTGGGTGTTTAGTGAACAGCTTTGTGCTGTTTATTTTATGACAGGCTGAGGCAGACAAGCAGCAAGCAGCAAGCAAGATAACCATGAATTACCAATTAAAATGCTATTGTGCCTGCAAAATGATTCCTTCAAATAACACAAGCTGGCTCTCAGCCTCAGCTACGCCTCATGTTCTATTTTCAGTTTAACAAAAGGATTACTTGATGCCATCCCAGTTTAATGATACACAAACGGGGAAATGCAGTCATCCACAATACGCTATGTCCCTGAGGGAGAGCTCATGTAAGCAACTATGAGAAATATATGAACGCCAATAACTGCAGATGACTGACCCATAGTCCAACCTCTGTTTTAGTAATACTTCTTTTTAAGGCATTGATAAAAGACCTCTTGCAACAGACAGGTAGAGCTATGTGTGGCAAAACTAAACAAGAAGAAAGAAAGAAAGAAAGAAAGAAAGAAAGAAAGAAAGAAAGAAAGAAAGAAAGAAAGAGAAAGAAAGAAAGAAAGAAAGAAAGAAAGAAAGAAAGAAAGAAAGAAAGAAAGGAAAAGAATGAGAGAAAATAAAAAGTAAAACAAGGATAACTCAATACAGAACATATTCAAATAGACACAGTCTGGTATGCTGTTGATTACCAGCAGTAAGAAAAGCAAAACACTCCAAAAGGAATTTACCACAGTATTGTCAGGAGATTGGATCTATTATTGATAGAATGTGAATCTGAAGTCTCCTGCTATCACATCAGGTTCTAAACACAAAAACAATACTAAACATAAAGTAAAAATAAAAACACTGGCACTGAAGAGAATAAGCTTGTGTGTGAATGTACTGCTTGTGCTCCTTGTGAGAGAGTGAAATGAAGTCACAGAGTGAAGTGAACCAGATGCTTAAGCAGGCTGTCCCACTGCTCTATGGTGTAGTGCACAGAAGCAAAATATGAACGACACAACAGTCTAATGGATGAAGAGAGGTGACTGAAAGCCCATAAATGTAAGTATATTGTACATATTTAAGTAAAATCAAAAGATCTTGGCTGACGCCAGATCGCAAAAGAGGACCAATTGGCTGTGCAAATGCTTGCATTAGGTGTAGAATGAAAGCATTAGCTCTCAGAAGTCATTACATCATTACATCATAATCATAAATAATACACTGAGAGGGGCTTTGGGCCATTGCTTTATTGGAGTGCAATTCTTATTTTCTGTTTGCACGGAGAACAGTATCCATAGAGCTGGCAGTGGATCATCCTCCTTCAGTCATTATTTCTTTTGCAGGTAGGTTAATATTTTGGATCAGCTCACGGGACGGTCCTTTGTTTGTTGGAGCATCACATCTGAGCGTGCCTTGAGAAGGGTAGACACCACTTTTGCGCCTTGCACACCAGCCCTGCGTGGAGAACTGCAGCCCAGGTGTTTGAGAGACAACAGCATCCCTCACCCCAAAATACATCACACACAATGGTATTTGCACCATTGCAAATGGTGCCCGGTACTAAAGCTGCATCTGTAGTGCTCTCCAGATAAGGACCTCTATTTTTCCTTCCTGCTGTTCAATCTAGTCCTCTTTCTTCACTCCATTTCCGTATCTCGTAAGCTGAAAAGGGGCTGCTGCTCAGTCATGGTGCTTGGGATGTCAACGTATGAGGCTCCATCTCCGTCTCAGCACATCCACTGTATTTCTGCAAGTCTGAGTATTTTAGGTCAAGTTTGTAAATGCAGCAATTAATTCAATTATTTCATAAAAATACACATGGAAGTAAAAAGAAAAGAGCAGGGTGGGCAGAAACTGTTGAGACTGTGATAGCTGGGGAATGAAAGGAGGATGTTGATTACAAGAAACAAGAAGTGTCTCAGGGCTGTGGTATGTAATTTCAGATGCACCCTGGTACACTGCCACCAGATCTATGGTCTTCTTGGCCAATTTAGGCTGCCGTTATTGTCACTTTCTGAAACCTGATTGGCCGAAGACAGCTGTAGCTACACTGATGACCTAGTGCCCTGGACTTTAAAACCTGCAGGAAAGATATATAACTCAAAGTTGGTTCCAGGGAAGGCTTAATCTATACCAATGCATTAAACGTTTTGACAAAACTCCTACAGATGAATAGTGCCTTTGAAACTGTAGATTACACAACAAATTGACATCATTATGGAGGCACAATATGGCTTTATGCCAGGCAAGTCCACTACGGATCAGTGCTTAAATCTGTATTTAGTCATAAACAAGTACACTGTTGCCTGTTCTGGTTCACTTCATTTAGCCTTCATGGACCTCATGTCAGCCTTTGCAAAGGTCAACCACAGGAAGATATGGGAGTTGCTTCTTGTGATGGGGGCTGACCCGCAGATTGTGATCTTTCCATCCAATTTGCATGCTAACACCACAGCTTCAGTCTGATATTCCCAGGGGTTGGGATGTACCCAGAAATTTCACACTAGCAGGGGTGTGCACCAGGGGTACATTCTTGCCCCATTCCTCTTCCCCTTTTAAATCAATGGGCTTGAAAAATCAATTTTCTCAGTGTAGGCAGACTACCAAAGGGTGGGTTCCAAGCCCTTTTCGGTTTTACTTTATGCGTACAAAGCCATTCTTATGTCTCATAACACGAGAGGCCTCCAGTCACTAGTCAATCCGTTTGGTTCCTTTATGAGAAACCTGGACCTGGCAGCAAATTTTGCAAAATCATAGGTGATGGTCATTGGCCCTGGTCTACCAGCTCTAAAACCTTCCGGGTAGGAAACCATATTCTGGCCAAAGTTCTGTTTTTCTCAAATCTAGGTGTGTTGTTTGATGTAAACAGAAGCTGGAAGTCCCTGATCAATGGGAGGAGGGTTGAACTCATCAAGGCCACCAGTACTGTTGCAGGTTTTGCTCAGAGGTTGAGATCCAGGCCAAATGTGTCTCTAGGGCCTTACATGGTTGTGAGGTCTGGGGATATATGACTACTGCTAAGATTCAGGTGGCAGAGAATGAGTTTCTTTGACGTACTTTGAAAGTCCCTAGTAACACCCTAGCTTTTAATGTCCATAACGAGCTTGGTGTTGGCTATATCGAAGATCTTGCTGCAATCCGACCACTGCTTTGCTGGATCAAGATTTGGACCGGAGCGGGATCCCAGTTTAACCAGCAGATCCTTTCAGATTGTATATCCTTTGATCACGCACTTACAATTCCCTAGATTACCTATGTACAGGCAGCCTGTGTCAGCTTGGGGAGAGAGGACATATTTTCTAATTCCGAATCCCTTTGCCACTTTGAGCTTAAGAGAGTGAAGGATTTGTTTTTAGAACGGGCTTTATTGCAGCGTGAAACCGTTGAGCTGAAGAGGCCAATGGTTCAGGGGTTTATATTGTTGAAATCTGTTGAAGGCATGGAGCCATATCTAACCCTTGCATTTAACGAGTGGGACAGGTTTCTTCTGACAAAGTGTAGGTTTAATATGCTACATCACCTTCTGGCAACCCCTAATGGCTAGTCTTATCCTAGATCATTGGGGCCGTACGACTGTGATAATGGGTATTAACAGGATAACATTCATTTCGTGCTGTCATGTATATATTTTAGCATTCTAAGGAAAATGTTTATTGTCCCACTACTGAAACCCCTGCGCTTCGTTCAAGCTCGCCCAGCTCTTTTGTTTTTTAAACTCTCACCAAATGTGCATGGTTTATTTGCTGTCTACCGTTTTCTATGTGCTGCCCTGAGAGCAAGGCAATCTAGACCTGACTAATTGTTTTGCTGCTATTGAGGATTTGTTCTTTTATAAGATTACACACATATATTACTGTTCTTAAAATAAATGGTTTTTATACCGACGTTTTTACAGTTTTTCTTTTTTTGTTTTACATTCTGTTTATAGTGTCTTTTATCTGCTTTTGTGGCTGTTTCCTCATCGGAATAAAAATATTCTGACTGGCCAACAACTATATGTGACACTATTCAGAGACTTTTGCTACCCAAGCAATCTCCCTATTATTAAAATTCATACTCTGATCACCACTTGCCTTAATTCTGTTTCACAATTCTCCGAGAGTGACCTCGATGCCTTAGTTGCAAGCTTCTCACTCTCTGGTTCCCCACAATACTGTGCCCGGCAGCTTTATGAAACTACCCTATTTATTTCAGCAATCCCAGCTCCTGGAACTCTTGAACTGCGCGGTAGTGCAAGCCACTCTCCCACATGCCTATAAAACAGCCATTATGAAAAGTTTCCTTAAAAATACCTTCCTTCAGGTCTCATGGTCTAATCAATTTCTGTTTATTTTAATTTATGCCAATTCTCAGAAAATAAAACTACTCTTAAATCAGCTTCAGGAATGTGCTGAAGAGACCAACTTCTGGAAACTTTCAAACTGGATTTCAATTAGGTTGGGTGATTTTGTCAGTACTGGATGATCTACGTTGACTAGTGCATGAAGGCTGTGTTCAGCCCTCATCCTTTAAAATCTCTCAATGGTCAACAACATATGGTTTGTAACCCTAGTGAACAAAGAACATTTTGGCCAAATTATCAAATGGATAACTTTCTTACTTGCAGACCATAAGTAAATTGTTTCTTCTCCACCTTTTCGATCCATGCCAGGAAATTAGAGCTGTGGTGTTCCACCTGTGTCAATCCTTTCCCCTCTTTGTTCAACTATACATGCACATCCAGCTATCCTCTCTTTCTATCTACTAGCGGTCACCTTCTCTATGTAATCATGCAAATAATAGCAAAATAATTTTTGTTCTTAATAATCCAAATGGCAATGTTGCTTCAGATCAACAATCAAGCACTTTAACCATCTGTCTTGCTCTAACCCGCTGGTGGATGTTGCCAATTTTCTAATTATGTAATTGTTTCTTAAATTAAATCTAAAACTAAGAGTTACTAATCCTCCCCTAAGGTTCCTTTGTCCTGGTCTAGGACACGCTACTCAGCATCAATGATTTTCATTTTGTCTCTGTTAGAAATGGGGTCTTTGGTTGACAGTCAGGTTACCCCCTGTTCAAGCAAGGACCCTCACTCTAGTCAGGGTAAAAGAGAATCACCCTCAGCTAACCCCTGCTTACCCCCTTGGTAGCTTGGCAGAGCAGTAGGCTTAACTTCAGAGCGCTAGGTGTAAAGTATTTGTACCAACACACACAGTAAATTAATGAAAACACTACAAAATGACACAACACCAGTTTAGAAAAATAGGAAATATTTATCTAAACAAAACAAGACCAAAACGACAAAATTCCAACATACACAGGTCTAGTTATGAATTTTTAAAGATTAAACTCAAAAATAGCGCTTAGAAACAAAAATGCTTCAATGAGATGTTAACACGGCGTCGTGACGGAGTCGTTCCCAACAAGCCGACACCAGCGGCGCCGGACACGGAGTCGTGTAGACCCCCAAGTACAGTACCTTTGGTGAAGAGTGAAAACAAGCCAAGGCGCGAAGTCAGGAATCGCGGCGTCTGTGCGAAACGTTGAATCCATGCACTTCAAGCGGCGTCGGTCACGACGTGGTGCGGCGACTTCCACGGAGTCGCGGACTTCAGCGGGGCTGCTGCGGCGACGGGCCTGCGAAGAGTGTCGCGTTCCAGCGAAGGTCACGCCGTCAGGTGCAGGCGGCGTTACCGGATTCAGCAGCGGCGTTGGTCCGGAGTCGTCCGAAGTCGATTTCCACCAGCTTTCCTTTCAAGGGCCCAGGGACTGGATAGGGCACCACTTGTCAGAGCAGGAGTCTCTCCAGAGACTCCAGGTGCTGGCAGAGAGAAGTCTTTGCTGTCCCTGAGACTTCAAACAACAGGAGGCAAGCTCTAACTCAAGCCCTTGGAGATTTCTTCACAAGATGGAAGGCACACAAAGTCCAGTCTTTGCCCTCTTACTCTGGCAGAAGCAGCACTGCAGGAAAGCCCCACAAAGCACAGTCACAGGCAGGGCAGCACGTCTTCCTCAGCTATCAGCTCTTCTCCAGGCAGAGGTTCCTCTTGGTTCCAGAAGTGTTTCTAAAGTCTGTAGATTTGGGTGCCCTTCTTATACCCATTTTAGTTTTTGAAGTCACCTTTCTTCAAAGGGGACTCACACCTACTTGTGAAATCCTGCCTTGCCCAGGCAAGGCATCAGACACACAGCAGGGGGTTGGAGCCGGCATTGTCAGAGGCAGGCACAGTCCTTTCAGATGAGAGTGACCACTTCACCCCTCCCTCCTAGCAGAGATGGCTAATCAGGAAATGCAGGTTACACCCCAGCCCCCTTTGTGTCACTGTCTAGTGCGAGGTGAAAAACAACCCAACTGTCAAACTGACCCAGACAGGGAATCCACAAACAAGGCAGAGTCACAGAATGGTTTAAGCAAGAAAATGCTCACTTTCTAAAAGTGGCATTTTCAAACGTACAATCTTAAAATCAACTTTACTAAAAGATGTATTTTTAAATTGTGAGTTCAGGGACCCCAAACTCCACATGTCCATCTACTCTCTAGGAGAATCTACGCTTTAATCATATTTAAAGGTAGCCCCCATATTATCCTATGAGAGAGACAGGCCTTGCAACAGTGAAAAACAAAGTTTGGCAGTATTTCACTGTCAGGACATATAAATCACATTACTATATGTCCTACCTTATCCATACACTGCACCCTGCCCTTGGGGCTACCTAGGGCCTAACTTAGGGGTGACTTACATGTAAGAAAAGGGAAGGTTTAGGCCTGGCAAGTGGGTACACTTGCCAAGTCGAATTTACAGTGTAAAAATACACACACAGACACTGCAGTGGCAGGTCTGAGACATGATTACAGAGCTACTTATGTGGGTGGCACAACCAGTGCTGCAGGCCCACTAGTAGCATTTGATTTACAGGCCCTGGCACCTCTAGTGCACCTTACTAGGGACTTACTAGTAAATCAAATAGGCCAATCATGGATAAACCAATTACATACAATTTACACGGAGAGCATATGCACTTTAGCACTGGTTAGCAGTGGTAAAGGGCTCAGAGTTGAAAAGCCAACAGCAACAGGTCAGAAAAAAATAGGAGGCAGGAGGCAAAAAGATGGGGGATGACCCTGCATAAGCAAAAGTCCAACACGACCCCCTACCAGCCTAAAGCCAGGGGAGAACAATCAATACCTTGATGTACTTCCCTGATTGGGGCGATAGAACAAGGACCCAGGCCCACAACAGCAGGGGCATGTTCCAGTTCTACGCCTTCCTGACTCCAGTTGGATCCCTCGGTCCATACTCTCAGGCCCCACTAAGCTAACCCATAGGGAACCCTTCTCCACATCTACAGACACCATCTGTGCAGCACCTAACTTTACTTTGCTCACAGATGTATTGCAATGGGCAGATAGTACCACCAGGGCCAACACAGTGGTGTTGCCCACTCCACCCCTGGGGTGTGACTCTCGTCCCCCCCCAGGGGCAGCTCTGTCCACCAGGACAGCAAGCCACAGTGACCCCTGACAACTGTCAGGGATGAGAGCCTGACCTCAGGCCTCTTCAACCACTGTGACTGAGGAGAGTGAGGGGCGGTAGCCCCAGGTGCCTGACAACCTTTGACCACTCTACCTTCCACCAGGTCAGAGAAGATAACCTGACACTGGTCCTCCCCTCTGGGGCTCTGTACCCTCCCTCCAGGAGCGGCACCCCCAGAGTAAAAAATTGTCAGGGTGCTTGTAGAAGCAGTCCTGCACAATTCTTCCACCAGTGCAGGGATGTTAACCTGCAACTGATCCTCCAACCTGGGGTCTGTACCTTCAGGTTGGACCCGGACCAGGGGTGAGTCTTCCCTCCCCCTGCCCTCTCTTCTGGGGTCCTGAACCACCCAACTAGGAGTGCCCCCCCCAGAAGACAACATGGTATGGGCACTGTTAGCAGTAGCCCCTTCCTCCAGGTCAGGGGGGACACCCTGAACCTGGCCTTCCAATCCAGGGTCTGTACCCTTAGATTGCTCTGGGGTCAGGGGTGAGTCTTTCTCTCCCCTTCCCCTACTCTCAGGGTTCTGCACCCATCCCTCAGGGAGAGTACCCCTTGCAATCACACCAGGGGGGGTGATTGGGCAAACCGCCCCCCCCTTTAGGTCAGGGTTTATCCCCTGCACCTGATCCTCCAGTCCAGGGTCTGTACCCACAGACTGGACCACTGCTTGGCAACCCAGGAATTCCTGGGGGGCATACCTACCCCCCACCAGGTCAGAGTTTACCCTCTGAACCTGGTCATCCAACCCAGGGTCACCACCCTGCGGTTGAACCACTGCCTGGCGCACCAGGACTTCCTTGGGAGCACACTTACCCCCCACCAGGTCAGAGTTTACCTCCTGAACCTGATCATTCAACTCAGAGTCACCACCCTGCGGTTGAAGCATTGCCTGGCACACCAGGACTTCCAGGGGGGCACACTTACCCCCCTCAAGGGACACACTGTCCCGAAGGGCCACACAAGAGTCTGGCTGGGGCAGGTCTCCTGACCTCTGCCCATCTGACAGAGTCTGGATTCCCCCCAACCCAGAAATGGTCTCACCAAGGTCATTCATGGGGGACTCTGCTCTCAGAGCTGACCCCTGACCCTCCAGGTTCTCCACTGGGGTCCGCAACCCCCTCTCAACCCTCTGTCTGGACTTCTGCATCCCCTCACTAGGAGTGGTACTGCCAGACACCAGAACTGGTGGGATGCTGGCTACAGCCGCCCCCCCAAGTTCTCCTGACACTGTGGGATCTCCCTCAACAGATGGCCCTATGGTACAGGCTAGGCTCCCCTCCTGGTGCTCCCTCATGGAACCCTCCAGGACTTGGGACCGGTTCTCGGGCACCTTGGACCTCAGCCCATCCCCATTCCCTCTCCTCAGAGACTGGACATGGGGTCCCTCACCCATCCCATTACACTGGGACCTACCTGGGACACTACAATCCTTCCCTACCTCACCTGGTTGGGAAATACCTAGACCACTCCTCTCAGGAGTCCCCCCAAATGCCTCTTCAGACTCTCTGGTACTCACCAAGAGGTCTGCCTCGATTGCAAGCTCCCTGGGGTCAGAGAACTCACACTCCACCTGGTGTTGGCGTAGCTCTGGAAATTAAGGACTAGACATATGCTCTCCAGCAATTACATCACTCAGCCCCTTACATGAATTAACCAAAGTACCCTTCACCCAACCATCCAGTGACTCTGCCTTGAAAAAGCACCCCACATCACCCTCCTGAGACTGGTGAGACAGTACCCGACTGTCCCTGACACTCAACCCACACTCTTCTGGGATGTCTTCACACTCCATAACCAGGACTTCTACCTGGAGGGAACCCCTCTCCCTGTCACTCTCACCTAGAGTCAGTAGAGTGTCCTTCCCACCAGTAGGAATATGACTCCCCATGCCAGTTCCCCAATCCATCTCAGGGACCCTGTGCATCACTGGAGCTACCTCATACCCCTGAACCTCCTGGTTAACTCCCTCCTTCAAGTAGGGCACCACATCTCTGGCCATGTGCACTTCTTCAGCAGCACTAGATATAAAATTGTTGCTCCCACCATTCCAGCTGGATTCAGCCCTCATGACTTCCAGCTCCTTCATTTTGAGCTCATAAGCCCAAATCCTCTTTTTGATCTCTAAGTCCCTCCTCCTTTCTTCCAACTCCTTCTCCCTTTGCATCCTCAACTCCTTGAACCGGCGAGCCCTCTCTGCCTGTCTGTCCTGTAACTCTTCAGGAGTCAGACCCTTGGATGACACCCTGCTATCCCTCCTGGGGACCCTCCCCCCAGGCGTAACAGGTACCTCCACTACACCACTGTGTATCCTCTGCACTTCCCCACCCACATTCTTCTCCTCTGTGTGCCCTCCAGCCTTCTTGATTGTCACCCAGGCCCTCTGTGCCTTTTGTAGCTCCCCCTCCCTGGTGGAGCTCTCAGTGTGACAGTCAAGATCTTTAAGGAACTGTTTCAATTGAGCAACTGAGTACTCCTTCAGTTTCTCTATTTCAAACACAGCTCCAGCTGTTGCATCTCCAGATTGAGACATGATGGTCACAAGTGCAAAGTTCCAAAGGCAGAAAATAAGTTCCCAATGAAGTAAAAAGAATCCGTCAAGGGATCAGCAAAATCATGGAAGTAGAACAAAAAGGAGTCCTTAAGAGAAAAAGCAAAAGATCACCAAACAAGTAGTATGTGGTCACGTAGTGGTCTGAACTCAAACAGAAGTGTACACTTAATTACTGTATGTCAAGTACAAATACAAGTCCAAATCCCAACCGCTGATCACCAATGTTAGAAATGGGGTCTTTGGTTGACAGTCAGGTTACCCCCTGTTCAAGCAAGGACCCTCACTCTAGTCAGGGTAAAAGAGAATCACCCTCAGCTAACCCCTGCTTACCCCCTTGGTAGCTTGGCAGAGCAGTAGGCTTAACTTCAGAGCGCTAGGTGTAAAGTATTTGTACCAACACACACAGTAAATTAATGAAAACACTACAAAATGACACAACACCAGTTTAGGAAAATAGGAAATATTTATCTAAACAAAACAAGACCAAAACGACAAAAATCCAACATACACAGGTCTAGTTATGAATTTTTAAAGATTAAACTCAAAAATAGCGCTTAGAAACAAAAATGCTTCAATGAGATGTTAACACGCGTCGTGACGGAGTCGTTCCCAACAAGCCGACACCAGCGGCGCCGGACACGGAGTCGTGTAGACCCCCAAGTACAGTACCTTTGGTGAAGAGTGAAAACAAGCCGAGGCGCGAAGTCAGGAATCGCGGCGTCTGTGCGAAACGTTGAATCCGTGCACTTCAAGCGGCGTCGGTCACGATGTGGTGCGGCGACTTCCACGGAGTCGCAGACTTCAGCGGGGCTGCTGCGGCGACGGGCCTGCGAAGAGTGTCGCGTTCCAGCGAAGGTCACGGCGTCAGGTGCAGGCGGCGTTACCGGATTCAGCAGCGGCGTTGGTCCGGAGTCGTCCGAAGTTGATTTCCTTGGATTTCCACCAGCTTTCCTTTCAAGGGCCCAGGGACTGGATAGGGCACCACTTGTCAGAGCAGGAGTCTCTCCAGAGACTCCAGGTGCTGGCAGAGAGAAGTCTTTGCTGTCCCTGAGACTTCAAACAACAGGAGGCAAGCTCTAACTCAAGCCCTTGGAGATTTCTTCACAAGATGGAAGGCACACAAAGTCCAGTCTTTGCCCTCTTACTCTGGCAGAAGCAGCACTGCAGGAAAGCTCCACAAAGCACAGTCACAGGCAGGGCAGCACGTCTTCCTCAGCTATCAGCTCTTCTCCAGGCAGAGGTTCCTCTTGGTTCCAGAAGTGTTTCTAAAGTCTGTAGATTTGGGTGCCCTTCTTATACCCATTTTAGTCTTTGAAGTCACCTTTCTTCAAAGGGGACTCACACCTACTTGTGAAATCCTGCCTTGCCCAGGCAAGGCATCAGACACACAGCAGGGGGTTGGAGCCGGCATTGTCAGAGGCAGGCACAGTCCTTTCAGATGAGAGTGACCACTTCACCCCTCCCTCCTAGCAGAGATGGCTAATCAGGAAATGCAGGTTACACCCCAGCCCCCTTTGTGTCACTGTCTAGTGCGAGGTGAAAAACAACCCAACTGTCAAACTGACCCAGACAGGGAATCCACAAACAAGGCAGAGTCACAGAATGGTTTAAGCAAGAAAATGCTCACTTTCTAAAAGTGGCATTTTCAAACGTACAATCTTAAAATCAACTTTACTAAAAGATGTATTTTTAAATTGTGAGTTCAGGGACCCCAAACTCCACATGTCCATCTACTCTCTAGGAGAATCTACGCTTTAATCATTTTTAAAGGTAGCCCCCATATTATCCTATGAGAGAGACAGGCCTTGCAACAGTGAAAAACAAAGTTTGGCAGTATTTCACTGTCAGGACATATAAATCACATTACTATATGTCCTACCTTATCCATACACTGCACCCTGCCCTTGGGGCTACCTAGGGCCTAACTTAGGGGTGACTTACATGTAAGAAAAGGGAAGGTTAGGCCTGGCAAGTGGGTACACTTGCCAAGTCGAATTTACAGTGTAAAAATACACACACAGACACTGCAGTGGCAGGTCTGAGACATGATTACAGAGCTACTTATGTGGGTGGCACAACCAGTGCTGCAGGCCCACTAGTAGCATTTGATTTACAGGCCCTGGCACCTCTAGTGCACCTTACTAGGGACTTACTAGTAAATCAAATAGGCCAATCATGGATAAACCAATTACATACAATTTACACGGAGAGCATATGCACTTTAGCACTGGTTAGCAGTGGTAAAGGGCTCAGAGTTGAAAAGCCAACAGCAACAGGTCAGAAAAAAATAGGAGGCAGGAGGCAAAAAGACAGGGGATGACCCTGCATAAGCAAAAGTCCAACAGTCTCCATTAAAAGGTGTGCGCAATCCAGGCATCTACCTTGATGCCAACCTTTTACTTGACTCACAGTAGTCCACAGTGTCAAATGGATGCTTCAGTCAGCTTCTGGCCATCCAAAAACATCAGAAGGCATTTTCCTTATGTTAAGTGGCTTAGATGTGTGGTAAACTTTCACCTCCAGTCGAGACTGGATTACTCAAACTCTGTTTACCTGCCCATATCATAGAAGCTTTGTCAATACCTCCAACTTGCCCAAAATACTGTCATCCGTCTCATTTCAGGTGCCTCAAGATGAGGCAGGTTTGCGACAATATTAGTATCAGTTCACTAGCTGCCCATCAAGTCCAGAGGCATATTTAAAACACTTACCAGTGTTCATGCAGTAATATACCACACAGTCCCTCATTGCTAGCATCCAAATATATACTCTACCAACCAGATCCAACAATCCGTTTGTGATGACAGTTCCTCCACTTGGAATAGACATATTCAGAGCTCGGTCTTCCCCGTTTGATGCAGCAAAAAGGCAGAATACCTTTCAGGATCATCATTCAGACCTGGCTTTTTCATCCCTTTTAGCCTCCCTTAATCGTGGGCGTGAGACGCTCTCAGTGCACTTTAGAAATAAAAGCGACCTAATATATGAAAGAAAATTACACAATTATGTATGTTTATCGAAGTTTCTTCACTAGAAAGGAAGGCAAAAGTAGCTGATTTAATGATGTATTTATCAATTGGTCCACGGAGTGTCCATTACCCAGTCCTTACAAGTTCATGCAGTCACCGCTTTTCTTCTGGTTCAGCTCTGTTGCGTGTACAGCCACGTCGACTCTTGTCTGTCAGAGGGGCTGCGGATATGGTTTTTTAGGGTTGAGTGCAAAGCGCTCTGTCCCTGGTGCAATCTCTCTATGGGCTTTTAACCACGGCCATGTCATGCCCATCCGTTCAGTTGGTTTGTGGGCTTGCTTGATTTAATTAGTGAAAGGCTTGCATACGTTATGTCTTTTCCGGTGTTTAGCCCGCCTTGAGCACACTGGCCAACTACTGAAAACATACAAGGCTCAATGTTTTCGGTATGGTTTCTGGACTACTTTTTCTCTTTATTTCATAGGCAGCGGAATCTCGTTAGCCAGTAGTCTAATGCTTTGCATGACATCAACCCTGTTGGACTTTTTGCTTATGCAGGGTCATCCCCAATTTTTTTGCCTCCTGCCTCCTATTTTTTTCTGACCTGTTGCTGTTGGCTTTTGAACTCTGAGCACTTTACCACTGCTAACCAGTGCTAAAGTGCATATGCTCTCTGTGTAAATTGTATGTGATTGGTTTATCCATGATTGGCATATTTGATTTACTAGTAAGTCCCTAGTAAATTGCACTAGAGGTGCCAGGGCCTGTAAATCAAATGCTACTAGTGGGCCTGCAGCACTGGTTGTGCCACCCACATAAGTAGCTCTGTAATCATGTCTCCGACCTGCCACTGCAATGTCTGTGTGTGCAGTTTTAACTGTAAATTCGACTTGGCAAGTGTACCTACTTGCCAGGCCCCACCCTGTCCTTTTCTTACATGTAAGGCACCCCTAAGGTATGCCCTAAGTAGCCCCAAGGGCAGGGTGCAGTGTATGGTTAAGGTAGGAAATATAGTAATGTGTTTTATATGACCTGACAGTGAAATATTGCTAAATTCGTTTTTCACTGTTGCAAGGCCCGTCCCTCTCATAGATTAACATGGGGGCTACCTTTAAATCTGATTAAAGTGTAGATTCCCTTTGGGAGCGGATGGACATGTGGAGTTTGGGGTCTCTGAGCTCACAATTTAAAAATACATATTTGAGTAAAGTTGATTTTAAGATTGTGTGTTTGAAAATGCCACTTTTAGAAAGTGAGCATTTTCTTGCTTATACCATTTCTGTGACTCTGCCTGTTTGTGGATTCCCTGTCTGGGTCAGTTTGACAGTTGGTCTGGTTGCACCTCACACTAGACGGTGACACAAAAGGAGCTGGGGTGTAGTCTGCATTTCCTGATGAGCCATCTGTACTAGGAGGGAGAGGTGGAGTGGTCACTTACACCTAAAAAGGCTGTGCCTGTCCTCCGACCCCCTGGTGAGTGTCTGGGGCCTGGCCTGGGCAAGGCAGGATTTCACATACAAAAGACTTTACTTTGAAGTAGGCCTACTTCAAAGTAGAAATTGGGTATAAGAAGGGCACCCAAAACCACAGACTTTAGATCACTTCTGAACATCAAGAGGAACCTCTGCCTGGAGAAGAGCTGAAGAGCTGAGGAGAAATGCTGCCCTGCCTGTGACTGTGCTTTGTGGAGCTATCTTGCAGTTGCTGCTTCTGCCAGAGTAAGAGGGAAAGACTGGACTTTTTGTGCCTTCCATCCTGTGAAGAAATTTCCAAGAGCTTGATTTAGAGATTGCCTCCTGTTGTTTGAAGTGTCAGGGACAGCAAAGACTTCTCTCTACCAGCACCTGGAGACTCTGGAGAGAGCCCTGCTCTGACAAGTGGTGCCGTATCCAGTCCCTGGGCCTTGAAAGGAAAGCTGGTGGAAATCCAAGGAAATCAACTTCGGACGACTTCGGATCGACACCGCTGCTGAATCCGGTGACGCCGCCTGCAACTGATTCTGTGATCTTTGCTGGAATGCGATGACCTTCGCAGGCCCGACGCCGCTGCAGCCCCACTGAAGTCAGTGACTCCGTGGAAGTTGCCGCACCATGTCGTGACCGACGATGCTCGAAGTGCGCATATTCAACTTTTCTCACAGAATCCACGATCCTCGACTTCACGCATCGACTTGTTTTCACTCTTCACCAAAGGTTCTGTACTTGGGGGTCTATGTGACTCCGTCTCCATCACCACTGGTGTCGGCTTGTTGGGAACGACTCCGTCACGACGTAGTGTTAACACCTCATCGAAGCATTTTGTGTTTCTAAGCACTATTTTTGAGTTTAATCTTTAAAAATTCATAACTTGACTTGTGTATGTCAGATTTTTGTTGTTTTAGTCTTGTTTTGTTTAGATAAATATTTCCTATTTTTCTAAACTAGCACTCTGAAGTTAAGCCTACTGCTCTGCCAAGCTACCAAGGGGGTAAGCAGGGGTTAGCTGAGGGTGATTCTCTTTTACCCTGAATAGAGTGAGGGTCCTTGCTTGAACGGGGGCATCATAGTGGCAGTCCTTCCAGCAGCACAGAAGTCCTTCTACCTGGCATTAAATCCACAGGCCCAGAAGTGTACTGAAAAGTTGGTGTCTGAGGTCCCCTTTTAAGGGTCGTGTCTGCGAGTGCATGAGCTAGCGCTTGCGTCTCACTTGCAAGACTCTGTTGTGTATTGGAAAGGACTTGGTGCCCGCGTGTCACTCACCATTTGTTGGGATGTGTGGCACTCTTCTTTACATCCTCGTAATGTGTCAAGGCCGGCCTGGCATTATTTCCGTTTCTCTGTGTGGAGTAGGGACCAAGCACTGATTTATTCAACTTAATTACAGCCCGTCAGCTGCTCCGGACATGATCGAGGTGCTATTTTGTTCCTTGCAACTTCTAGTGACCTGCAAACAAAAGGCTTGTGACTGGCAACAATGTGCCCAGCAGGACAAACAAAATTGTAAAGTTTTACTTATTAAAACTAGCTTTCTTTGATTTTTCAAGTTGTCTTTTCTCACTTTCCACTCATGATTTCTTTTGTTTCTGCTAAAGGGTGCTATTCTCAGGAGAGGAGTATTAACTTGTTCTAAATACTGCAAAGCAACATAGTTTCTTTATTATGTGTAATTTCTGCATGATGACGTGTAACTACACATCATAATGCAGTACACCCCAGTCCTCTCCACTGCAATCTGCCTCACTCCACTACAATCCACTCCAATCCACCCCACTCCACTCCAAACCTGTCAACCCAATTCACTCCAACCCACCCCACTCCAGCTCTCCCAACCCACCCCAATCTAATCTGCCCCACTCTGATTCGCCACAAAACAGTCTGCACCACTAAAACACAATCTGTCGCACTACAGGCCAACACAATATACCCCACTTCAATATGCCCCACTCCAATCCAATATAATTTGCCTCATTCCAATCTAAAACAATATGCCTCACTCCAGTCTGACTCACTCCAGTCCAAAACAATCTGCCCCAATACAAAACAATCTGCCCCAATACAAAACAATCTGCCCACTGCAATCTGCTGCACTCCAATCCAAAACAATCTGCCCCACTCCATTCCATCTCTCGCCATTCGCACCACTTTAAACCAAAACAATCTACCCCACTTCAATCTTCCCCACTGCCGCACTCCAATCCAGAACAATCAGTCCCACTCCAATCCACCCCACTCCACCCGACTTCAATGCACCCCAATACAGTCTGCCCCACTCCAATCTGTACTACTCCAATTCAAAACAATCTGCCCCACTCCAATCCTTAACAATCTGTCCCACTCCAATCTGACTTATTCCAATCCAAAACAATCTACCCCACTCGCCCCCTCCAACACAAATCAATCTCCCCACTCCAATCCAAATCAATCTTCCCCACTCCATTCCAAAACAATCTGCCCCACTCCAATCCAAAACAATCTTCTCCACTCCAGTCTGTCCCAGTTCAATCCAAAACATCCTGCCCCACTTCAATACAAAACAACCTACCCTACTCCAATCCACTCCAATCTGTCCTACCTTAATCTAAAACAACCTGCCCCATTCCAACTTGCCGACTCCAACCTGCCTCACTCCAGTCCAGTCCATCTCACCCCAATCTAATCCACTTTACCTCACCCCACTACAATCTAGTCCACCCCACACCAATCCAATCCACCCCACCATAATCCAATCCAGTCCAGTCAAATCTGCCCCACTCCAATCCATTACATCTCACCCCAATACACTCCAGTCCAATCCACTCCAGTCCAACCCTCCCACGCCAGTCCGGTACACCCCACTCCATTACACCCCACCCCACTCCAATCCAACCCACTCCACCCCACTCCAATCCAACATACCCCAATCCAACCCACCCCAGTTCAATGCACTCTTTCCAATCAATTCCACTGCTACCCAGTCCACTTGACTCCAATCTAATCCACCCAAACAACCCAAGTCCATCCCATGCCAATACAATCCACTTTAATCCACCCCACTGCAGTCCAATCCAGTCCACAATAATCCAATCCACCTACACCAATCCAATCCACTACATACCAATCCAATACACCCCACTCCAATCCAATCCAACTCGCTCCAGTCCAATCCACTACAATCTACTCCACTCTAATCCACCCCACACCAACCCATTACACTCCAGCCCAACCCAACCCAACCCAATCCAATCCACCCCAGTCCACCTCAATCCAATCCACCACATTTATATCCAAACCACCTGACCCCATCCCACCCTAATCCATCCCACTCAGTCCAATCAACTTTACTCAATCCAATGAACTCCACTCCACCCCCCAATCTGATCACCCCACTTCCAGCCCATTCTAGTCCACTGCATTACAATCCTCCCCACTCCACTCCAATCCAATGCAATCCAATCCAAGACAACCCACCCCAATCCAATCCACCTCACCTCAATGCAGTCTTCCCCAGTCCAATCCACCCCACCCCACCTCAATCCAACCCACCACAATCCAAATCAATCCAACCCCAATCCATTCCCCCAAATCAATCTGACCCATTCCAACTCTAAACAATCTGACCCCCTCCAGTCTGCCTCACTCCAATCCCAATCAATCTGCCCTACTCCAATCAGCCCCAGTCCAATCCAAAACAATCTGCCCCACTCCGATATGCTGCACTCCAATCCAGAACAATCTGTCCCACTCCAATCCGCCCCACTCCAATCTGCACCCCTCCAATCCAAAACAGTGCACTCCACTCCAATCCAATCCACCTCAGCCCAATCCAGTCCACCCCACTTCATTCCAATTCACCTCACTCCCATCCAATCTAACCCACTCCCATCCAATCTACCCACCAGCCCAATCCAACCCACTCCTATCCAATCCAAATGACATCCAATTTACCCTAATACAGTCTGCCCCACTCCAATCTATACTACTCCAGTCCAAAACAATCTGCCCCACTCCAATCCATAACAATGTGTCCCACTCCAATCTGCCCCACTCCAATCTGACCCATTCCAATCCAAAACAATCTGCCCCACTCATCTCCCCCTCCAATCCAAATCAATCTGCTCCACTGCAATCCAAATCAATCGTCTCCACTACAATCCAAGACAATCTGCCCCACTTCAATCCAAAACAATTTACCCCACTGCAATCCACTCCAATCTGCTCCACCTAATCCAAAAGAACCTACTCCATTCCAACCTGCTCCACTGCAACCTACCTCACTCCAGTTCAGCCCACCTTTCCTCACCCCAATCTAATCCACTTTACCTCACCCCACCACAATCCAGTCCACCCCATACCAATCCACCCCGCCCTGATCCAATCCAGTCCAGTCAAATATACTCCAATCCAATCCACCTCACCCTAATCCACTCCAGTCCAATCCACCCTACTCTAGTCCAATCCACCCCACTTCAGTCCGATTCATCCCACTCTGATATACCCCACCCACTCCAATCCGACCCACCCCACTCCAATTCAATCCAATCCACTCCACTCCAATCCAATCCACCTCATTTCAACCCACTCACTCTAATCAAGTCCACTGCTACCCAGTCCACTTGACTCCAATCCAAAAAAATATATCCTGCTCCAATAGAATCCATTTTAATCCACCCCACTGCAGTCCAATCCAGTCCACAATAATCCAATCCACCCACACCAATCCAATCCTCCCCACCCCACTCCAATCCAATCCAACCCACTCCAGTCCAATTAACTACAATCTACTCCCCTCCAACCCACCCCACTTAACCCCCCAATTGATGCAATCCACCCCATCCAATCTAATCCACCCCAGTCCACCCTAATTTAACCCACACCACCCAAACCCATACAACTCAATACAATCCACATTAATCCACGCTACTGCAGTCCAAACCACCCCACTCCAAATCACCCTAATGTACCCCAACACTAAACCAATCCACCCCCACCAATCCAATCCATCCTCTACCAACCCACTCCACACCAATCCAATACAACACACTCCAATCAAATCCAGTCCATGCCAATCCAACCCACTGCAGTCCTAAACCCCACAATCCACTCCACTCTAATCAATTCCCCTCCAATTCACACCAACCCAATCCAGTCCAACCCAATCAATCCAATCTACCCTACCCCATTCCAATCTGCCCCACCCCATCCAGTCCACCCCAATCCAATCCACCACACATCATCCAATCCACCCCACCCCACTCTCATCCACCCCACTCAATCCAATACACTTCACTCCACCCCACCCCAATTTGATACACCTCAATCCGGTCATCCAATTCAGTCCACCCCATTCCAAACCACCCCACTCCTATCCAATCCACCCTACCCAAATCCAAATCAACCTGACCCCAATCTAATCCACCCTTCAAGGCCACCCCGTCCATTCCAATTCAATCCACTCCACTCCACCCACTCCAATCCAGCCAACTCCACTTCAATCCACCCCACTCTAACCCAATCTACCCCACTCCACTTCAGTGCCCTGCATGCCAACCCAATCCATCCAGCCTACCCTACTCCAATCCACTCCACTCCAATCGAATCCACTAAAATCCACCCATCCCAATACAATTCAACTAACCTCATACCGGTTCAGTCCAACCCACTCCAATCCAATCCACCCCACCATACGCCAATCAACCCCACCTCAGTATAATCCACCACACTCTATTCCACCCCAATCCAATGCACCCACCCACTCCAATCTATCCAACTGCAGTCCACCACACCCCAATCCAATCCACCCCACCCAATTTCAATCCACCCCACTCCAATCCATCCCGTTCCAATCCAGTCCAGCCCACTCCAATCCACCCCTCCCCACTCCACTCACTCCAATTCAGCACACTCTACTCCAATACACTCACTCTATCCCAATCTAATCCACCCCATCCCAGATCAATCCACCTCACTCCAACCCATCCAGCCTGCCCCACTCCAGTCCATCCAGCCCATCCCTATCCAATCCAATCCGCCCCGCCCCACCCCAGTCCAATCCAATCCAATCCACACCACTCCAATCTTATCCACCCCACCCCACTCCAGTCCAACCCACCCCAGTCTAGTCCTATCCAAGCCACCCCACTTCAATCCAGTAAATCCAATCCAGCTCACTCCACTCTAATCCAATCCAGCCCATCCTGTCTAGTCCAATCCATCCCAGTCCAGTACAACCAAATCCACCCCACTTAAGTCCAATCCACCCTACCTCAGCTCTATCAGTCCAATCCAATCCACCCACCCCAATCCAATCTAATCTACCCCACTTGAATCCCCCAATCCCATCTACCTCACTCCATTTCAATCCACCCACTCCAGTCTAATCCACCCTACACCAATCCACCACACTTAGTCCACCCCAGTCAATCCACCCCATCTACCCCATTCCAGTCCACTCTACTCCAAGTCAAGCCACCCCACTACCTCAATCCACTCCAACCCACTCCACCCTATTCCACCTCACTTCACTCCACAGCACTCTATGGCACTGGACCCTACTCCCCCTCTACTCAATGCTACAACACTCTACTCCTCCTACTTCATGCTACGACATTCCAACAAATTCACTCTATGACACTCTGCCACCCCCCCCCCCCCATTCACCTCTGACACTCCACACCACTAACTTTTAGCTATGCTGAACAGGGGCCACACTTGTGTAAGTCATGGCAAACACATTGCCAAAACCAGTAACTCTTGCATAGGCAAGACCTTTTGGCTTTGCCAATGCTTGTTATACCCTGGTGCCCTGGTTCTGGAAGATCAGAAAGCCAAGCTGGACCCACAGGTTGAGGAGCTCTTACTTTCAAGAGCAGGTAAGAGCTATAGTAATAGGTCCCACACTTAATCTACTGTGCTGGGAGAGTAAATTTGCAGAGCTCTGTCAGGGACCAGCCGTTGTAACTAATTTATTGTAATTACCATTAAATTATTTACAATGGGTGGCCCCTGACAGTGCCGGATGGCTCTAAAGTTCTTTGTTACTTCCATTCCTTAATGTTCAGAATGAGGAATTCTTGTTTTGCAGGGCATTTCACCTGACTTCCTCTATTTGTTCAATCGATGTGGAAACAGCAAAATTGTATGCACTTTTACATTCTTTTAATGTGTTTGGACAGTGGCCGCTGGCTCGTATTTGCAGTAGGGGGCAGGAGAAGGGTACAATAATAATATTCTTTCACTAAAATGGCACTTACCTCAAGACATCTTCTCGTCGTCTCTTCTCTCCTGGCTCCAACTGGCGACGGGACCCAGGAAACTGCGCAAGCCAATCCTGGTGCTGCTTTCATGCTGGTAATCAGCATGAAAGCAGCATCAGGATTAGTGGGCCTGGCCTCTCCCAGTGCTCACAAGAGCGCTGGAAGCCTGTTCTTTCTCTAACCCAGCTGTCTTTGTGTAAGACAGCTGGGTTAGAGAAGTTTAAAGTGCGCAATTCAGGCTGACTGTCGCAAGACGGCCTGTTAAAGGGACATCCACACCTTAAACAAGTGCACTCAGGAGCAATTGCCTCGCCCCGTCCTGACACTCTGTTCAGGATGGGGTGCTGAAAAATAAAATGGTAATAAAGTGTTTTATCATTTTATTTTTCAGTTCTGGGGCATTTTATTTATTGAGGTGACGCTCCTCTGCTGTCATTAAGGGGCCACCTTGGGTATGGGAAAAATAAATTTTCACACACCCCTAATCTTTGTGATGTAAACAATTGTACTCGTGTGCAGCAGAGTGGTATGTGCCTTTGTTTCAAAGTAATGATGCAGAAAGGTGTTCATTTTATCATTATGTCTGAAAGCTGTATTGCCTTTAGTGGCTCTTTATATAAACATGCTGCAGAGCTTTGATGCGTCTCTCCGCATGCTGCACATCTCCTTGTCCTTGGTCCCTTGTTGCAGAGCCGCATGTCCCCGTGCGGCACAGCTTTGTTTTGGTGCCCATTTCTTGCATTGTGTTTTTGAGCTTTGCTCTAGGACTTTTTGTCCCCAACCAGTTTGTCTCTGTTTTTACAGAGCATTAAATCCCTGTGCTGTACACTTGCAGGTTAGCCTTGTACTTAAAATTCCTCCTTTTAAAAGAACACAAGGTTTTCACATGGCCTTTCCATTAACACATTATTGTTTTCCTCCGTTACAGAACATTTTGGGGGTCATTCCAAGTCTGGCGGGCGGCGGAGGCCGCCCGCCAGACTTCCCCCCTCCGAAATACCGCTCCGTGGTCGAAAGACCGCGGAGGGTATTCTAAGTTTTTCCCTGGGCTGGCGGGCGGTCGCCAAAAGACCGCCCGCCAGCCCAGGGAAAAACTCCCTTCCCACGAGGATGCCGACTCGTAATCGAGCCGGTGGAGTGGGAAGGTGCGACGGGTGCTGTTGCACCCGTCGCGTATTTCACTGTCTGCCAAGCAGACAGTGAAATACTTGTAGGGGCCCTCTTACGGGGGCCCCTGCAGTGCCCATGCCAGTGGCATGGGCACTGCAGGGGCCCCCAGGGGCCCCGCGACCCCCCCTACCGCCATCCGGTTCCCGGCGGGCGGACCGCCGGGAACTGGATGGCGGTAGGGGGGGTCGGAATCCCCTCGGCGGCGCAGCTAGCTGCGCCGCCTTGGAGGATTCCAAAGGGCGGCGGTACACTGGCGGGAGACCGCCAGTGTTGCCGGTCCGACCGCGGCTTTACCGCCGCGGTCGGAATGCCCTTGGGAGCACCGCCGGCCTGTCGGCGGTGCTCCCGCGGTCCTCCAACCCGGCGGTCATTGACCGCCAGGGTTGGAATGACCCCCTTTGTCTGTTCTGTACATGGTGGATACCATTGGTATATTTGATTCAAGACATATTTTTTTACAGCAAATACCATGTAGCTAACATCAACGATATGTATTCTAATGTTCCCTGTTAAAAGCCTTCAGGAGTACACCCGTGGACCAACAAGATTTTAAGAGAAAATCTTGTGCTCTTTTGCTACTCTACAGCAGTGACTATATCAGCTATACACTGCATGCAGTAGAGTTTTCCCTGTCCACAAAGGATTTTGTGGACTCTGTTGACAGCTCTGATCACTGTGATATTCCTTTCCTGTTTAACCACATCCATAGAAGGTCAGGTTCCATTAAGATTAGACTATGATATTATCAAGAAACCCCAAAAAATAAACTAGCGACTCCTTGATCTCCTACATCTCCTATATCATGTCATTATATGACAATATTAGTCAAACCCAACATCTTGCACTCTACAATAAACTAGCAGCCCCAGCTTCCTTTGACAGATTTTCAAATAAATGATCCCTCTTTTTTCAAATAAATAATAATCTTTAAAATATCCGAAGTTTTAAAGGATAAAAGATCATTCACAAAGGAAAATTGACCCACCCATCAAAAATGAGAATTGAGTCTTTCTAATCAGCAAAAAATAGTTCTATGCCAAACCATATAATATCACCCTATTGCAATTATTGCGGTCATTTTACAGACAAAAGACTTAGGGGGTCATTCTGACCCTGCCGGTCCGAGACCGCCAGGGCAAAAATGACGAAAGCACCGCCAACAAGCTGGCGGTGCTTTCTTCCCTATTCTGAACGCGGCGATACTGCCGCGGTCGCACCGCCGGGGCCGGCGGTTTCCCGCTGTTCATGCCCCGGCGGTGATAATCCACCAGGGCAGCGCTGCAAGCAGCGCTGCCTTGGGGATTATGATCCCCTTACCGCCAGCCTGTTTCTGGCGGTTTGCACCGCCAGGAAGAGGCTGGCGGTAAGGGGTATCCTGGGGCCCCTGGGGGCCCCTGCACTGCCCATGCCACTGGCATGGGCAGTGCAGGGGCCCCCTAACAGGGCCCAGGCCAGCTTTTCACTGTCTGCATAGCAGACAGTGAAAAGCGCGACGGGTGCAACTGCACCCATCGCACGGTCGCAACACCGCCGGCTCCATTAGGAGCCGGCTCCTGTGTTGCGGCCTCATTCCCGCTGGGCCGTCGGGCGCAAACTTGGTTGCACCCGCCGGCCCAGCGGGAATGTCGGAATGGGGGCTGCGCGAGTGCGGCCGCATTGGCGCAGTAGCCGCCTGCCAAGGTCGGAATGACCCCCTTAATATCTCCAAAGAGTATGTTGCCCACATGAGAAAAACCTGAATTTGTGTAGGAAAGGCAAATCGTCCACTTGGAATGTCTTCTCTCGCATCAACACAAACATCCTGATTAAGGTAATTTAGGAAACCAATCTCGGGGCCTCATTACGAGTTTGGCGGTTGGACTGCCAGACCACCATGTTGGCGGTCCTGAAAAGACCACCACTTTGGTGGTTCTGAAAAGACCGCCATGTTGGTAGTCTTTCAGACCACCCAATTACGAGTTACACAGGCAGGATCACTGACTGCCAATCAAAAATGGTAGACTGCCAGCGCCGCAGAGGCCTGGAAATAGGTGGACCGACAGCACTGTGACCAACCTTTGACCTTATTACAAGCACGCAGTCACCTTGGCGGATTCCCATGTTGGTCCGAACCACGGTGATCCGCGGTCAGCAAAGTAATACACAACTGCCCATTGGATGAATTTGAAAACAACACAGCTGCCACACATTGCCACACTGGACACACCTGCAAAAGGGGCTACAAAATACAACCCTTCACAAACCACAATCCTTTGCATTCCCACTCAGAGCCAAAGAATCACGACCAGCACATATCCATTATTACACATATTATGCATCCCTTTCTTCGCCATCCCATAGAACACCCTGTGCACACTTTTGGCCTTACACACTCTATTGAACTTCCTCTGTTAAGTAAGTCACTGTCACCCGTTCTTTTTTGTTCCACCATGTCATGTTCCAAAATTAGTTGTGAGTCATGGTTGATGAAATCATAAGAGTAGAGCCACAATTGTTTGGAGCACAAGTCCAACATACTCCTCTCAATAGGAAAATGGAAATGTCGGAGAGGGTAGTTGACAGAGTGAATGCTGTAAGCACCACCCTGTGCATAAGGGAGGACATCAGGCAGAGATGGAAGGAGCTCAGGGGCAAGGTCCATTCCCTGGTCTCCAGGCATCAGCGGCAGCCCGAGATGACTGGTGGTGGCCCTCCCAGTGCCCCATCTTTCCCTGGGAGGAGAAGGACTTAGCCATCCTGAATCCTGAGGGCTTGACAGAAATACCTGTTCGAGTGGAGTCTGGTAAGTCACAACACAAAAAATGTCACCAAAATGCTGTCATACATGCTCACAGCTCACCATTTGCCACTTTTACTGTTACTCCACTCACCAGCCCATTGTTCACCTGTCCAACAATCTCTATTTGGCAACTCACAAATGAAGGGTACTCATCTGGGAGATGACATTTGAATAGTGTGTGTAGTACAGGGACTGATATGACTTCAACTCCCAGCATGCACTGTTTCCATTACTCCAAACACCAGACCAGTTGTCACTTGTCCAAAGACCCTTGTTTGTTGTCTATCAATTTAAGGTTACACACCTGGGGAGATAACATATTTCAAGTGTGTGTAGTACACGGACTGACATGATTACAACTGTAACTACAAACACGAGCATAGTGGTCACATGCTGTAAAACATCTGTTAGTGAACTCTAAATTGAAGTGGACTCACCTGGGGATGGGGGGACATTGGTCGTGTGTGTGTAGTAGAGAGAGTGACCTGACTGCAACTCACAGGAGGCATCGTTTCAGTAACTCCAAACACCAGAAATGTTTACTTGTCTAAAGACCTCTGTTTGGCAACTCTCAATGTAAGTTTACTCAGCTGGGATGATACGATTTGTCAAATGTGGGAAGTAGAGGGAGTGACATGACTATCAAGGCCAGGAAGGCCCTGTGTCTGTAACGCCTACCATCAGCCCAGTGTTCTCTTGTCCAAATACCACTGTTTGGTAACTCTCAATTGAAGTGTACTTATCTGGGAGGATACCATTTGTATGGCCCAGCAGGCCTTGTATCTCTAACTCCAAACACCAGCACAGGGTTCATTTGCCCAAATACACTTGGTTGTCATCTCACTCACTTGGGAGTATAGCACTTGTCAAGTGTTGGGAAGTAGAGGGAGTGACATGACTGCAACTCCCAGCATGCCCTGTATCTGTAACACCAGCAGAGTAGTTACTTGCCCGTATATCCCTTTTTGTCAACTCCCAAATAAAGTATACTCACATGGGAGGATAATATTTGTATAGTGTATGTAATACAGAGAGTTACATGATTGCAACTCCCAGGAGGCTCTGTTACTGGCACTCCAGCTACCAGTCCAGTGTTCACCTCTCAAAATACTCTTCTTTGGGAACTCACAAATGAAGTATACTCACCTAGGGGGATAATAGTTGTATAGTATGTGTAGTACAGGGAGTTACATGACTGGAACTCCCAGGAGGCTCTGTTACTGTCACTCCAACCACCAGTCCAGTGTTCACTTCTCAAAATACCCTTCATTGGGAACTTACAAATAGCGTGTACTCACCTGAGGTAATGATATATGTATAGTATGTGTAGAACAGGGAGTTACATGACGGCAACTCCCTGGAGGTTCTGTTACTGTCACTCCAACCACCAGTCCAGTGTTCACTTTTCAAAATACCCTTCTTTGGGAACTCACAAATGGCGTGTACTCACCTGGGTGATAATATTTGTATAGTGTGTGTAGTACAGGCAGTTACATGACTGCAACTCCCAGGAGACACTGTTTATATAACTCCAAACACCAGCCCAGTCTTCCCTTGTCCTAAGGCCCCTGTGTGTCAACTCTCAAATGAAGTTTACTCACCTGGGGGGATAACATTGGTCAAGTGTGTGAACTAGATGGAATAACCTGACTACAACTCACAGGAGGCACTGTTTTACCTGACTCCAAACACCAGAACAGTGTTCATTTGCTGAAAGACCACTGTTTGGCAACTCTCAATGTACGTTTACTCAGCTTAGAGGATACCATTTGTATAGTGTGTGTAGTAGAAGGAGTGACATGACTGCAAAGGTCAGGAGGCTCTGTCACTGTTACGTCTCTCACCAGGCCAGTCTCCTCTTCTCTAAAGACTCCTGTTTGGTAACTCACACATGAAGTGTACTCAACTGGGGAATAATAATTGTATAGAGTGTGTAGTACAGGAACTGAACTGAATACAACTCCAAGCAGGCTCTGTTTCTGTTACTACACACACCAGACCAGTGGGCACATGCCCCAATACATCTGTTTATCTACTCCCAAATGAAGTGTATTCACCTGGGGGGATGACATTTATCAAGTGTATGAAGTAGAGGGAGTAACATGGCTGCTAAGGTTAGGAGGCTCTGTCTTTCTAACTCCAAACACAAGCCCAGTGTTCACATGCCCAAATACTCTGTTAACTCTCAATTGAAGTTTACTCACCTGATAGGATAATATTTGTATGGTGGTGGGAAGTAGAGGGAGTGTTCAGAATGCAAAGCCTAATAGGCCCTGTTTCTCTAACTCCAGCCTCTAAACCAGTGTTCACTTGCCCAAATCCATCTATTTGTGAACTCTTAAATGAAGTTTACTCACCTGGGAGAATAACGTCTGTCAAGTGTGTGTAGTATGGAGAGTGACATGACTTCAACTCCCAGGAGGCACTGGTTCTATAACTCCAAATACCAGACAGTGGCCCTTTGTCCAAATACCCTTGCTTGCTAACTCTCAATTGAGGTTGACTCTCCTGGGATTACAGATCATGCTCAACTTAGATATGTCTGGCTGTTTAGTTCCATCTTGACCTGCTAGCCCAAGATGAAACTGTTCAGGACAGGAAGGGCAGCTTGCCCAGTGTACAATAACAATGATCCCAAAGGCCTGCTCCCAAAGGCCTGAAGATACATAACCAGAATAGTATTGGCAGCAGACACATTCACACTGCACTGACCACAGGAGAACTCCAATCATTCATACAACAAACTCCTGGGTCTGCCTGCATCACAACCAACTAGGCCTTAAATTTCCCAAAGACATAACTTGCCTGGCCACTTTTTTACCTGCACTAGTGGCAAGATGCCATTCTCAGGCCATCCTCCAAAGTGCTAATGATCTGCACATTTCAGCAGCTAATTGACATAAATGGAATTGGCATGCTTTGCAAATGTCATGTCAATACAACCAATACCATGGGTACTTTGCACAATAGGAATAACTGCAAATTAACTTTGTACAAGATCTATGCTTAATGTAACACTAAACTTGGGAAGATAGATATCACAATACAACAAATAACTTTTTATCTTTGACATCAACAGGTCAAGCTGCCACTGGGCACACAGAGGCCACGGAAGAGACTGCCACTACCCTCCAGGATGAAGCCCTCAGTGAAGAAGACACTCCTGGATGTCGAAACATGGAGGATGGTTCTGGCCCACCTAGCCAACCTGATCAGACACCAACAGTAAGTCTCACTGTGCCCACATCAACACCTCCCAGCCCAGTTGCTTCAACATCACCGACAATCATTCACCCCCCAACCTGTGTACCAATCACAGTGTCTTCCATCTAGTGCCCCCCAGTCCTGGATCCTGAGTTGCAGCGGAACACTTTGGACAATGAGGTTCCAGGACCCAGTGGGAGAGGGCACCCTGTGGCAAGGGCACAGGGCTGTGGGGGTAGGGTGCGTGGGAAGGATGCTGTGGGCCAGCGGGGTGAGGCCACTGGGGATGCTCCTGGCCAGGAAACCATCAGACACTTCTTGGGGGTCTATCAGTAGTCCCAAGGGCTGATGGGCCAGGTCTTGAACGAACTCTGGGAAATCAAGCAGCTACAGAGGGACATGCAGAGGGACATGTGAGAACAGATAAAACCCCACAATACCAACATGGCCTCCCTAACAGAGATGATGAGCGACATACACACAGTCCTGAGCAGGACTTTTGAAAAACAATCTTTAACTTCCTTTGGCTCATCAACACCAGGCACATTTACATTGGTACCAGCCACTGGAAGGGAGGCCCTGCCAGAGGACAAACCCACCCCAGACACCCCTGTAGCAGCAGACCGCCCCCACCCAAGCAGGGACGTCCAGCAAAGAATCCAGGAGGTGCGGATGGCAAGACACCCACCACTGCCAGCAAGTGACTTCTTCCTAAAGGACCTCCTTTGTGTGCCACATATCCCCTCTATTGACTGATCCTCACCTACCTACCAGTTCCAATGGGAGGAGTACTCTGGACTTTGGACTACCAATGGTGTACCATCTTCTCCACTTAGTTAATTCACCATCACTGACACCTTCACTTTACTTTTTTGTTCTTTTCTGTCCAAATTGTATTTTCTGCATCATCACTGTAATAAATTCACCTATCACAAACTCATTGTCTGCTTGTTTAACTTCCACATTGTGCTATGTAGAGGTGTAAGACCATGTGAACCATATAATGAAGACACAAGATACTTTTGCAAGAAGGGATACATTACAGGTACACAGTGTCCTGTTCAGAATTCTCACCATTTCACACAAACACATACATACAAGTGTCCGGTCACACCAAACATTTTATTCTAGTGTACAGCACATGGGCTTTCCATATCTCTGGACCTTTTGAAACAAGAATGTGTGATTCATACTGAGGCAAAGTATATATTCCAAGGTACAGCCCACAGACCACAGAAGGAAGGGCTTTGACAGACATTGTCCTGTAGGCTAGGGAGTGCAATACTGACATGTCTTGCACAGTGGGTGGAATGCTGGTTGGATTCCTAAGAACTGGCATCAGATCTGGCTCCAACTGACGACATAAGCCCACTATTGTTTGTCTATGCAGGCGGTGGTAAATGATGATATGCCTTTGATCTATGGCCCGGATGTCTGGTAGTAGACAGTAGGCAGGAGGTATGTCGCATCCTCCCTCTCCCTGGGTACCTATGTGTGACACAACATGATTTCCAACATTAGTCAGTGTGTCCACAGCAACATACATGATGCATGTCAATGATATCATGTGACAAAGCATTTGTGACTATATATACATGGCACTCAGTACACATCACACCTGCCACCTACACATGGGTCACATATGACCCCCATAGCTTTCATCACATGTGGCCACAACATGGATTTAGACCAAACTCAAACATGTGCAACACAAGTGCCCCTCGAAACGTGACTGTATATCCCGTCCGGCAAAATGACCGTCGACGGTGGTGGACTGTGCCCTGTTGTTAAATCAACCAAAAAAGGAAGAGAGACACCCTGTTAAACCTAAAGGGACAGAATCAATGTAAAAACAAAATCAATAAAAATTCCCTTCTGTGCTCACACCCTAATTAAAAACAACAGTTAGGGGTTGCTCTACTCTAAAAATGGAATGAACAAGATGCACAAACATCTCCAAAACATATGTCCCAATAAAAAGACAAATATTGTTATGATACAAAAAATATATATAGCTGGTATTTATTCAACAACACACAATCAGGTAACATTTTCATGAAATCTTCAATAAAAACAAAATACACATCATGGGCCTTTAATCTTAAAATCTATATCATTAGTTCCATACATTTTCACTTTTTCATAAATATCCCATATACATTATCATACAAATAAAGACAATAATAGTAAACACATACTCAACTGCTTTGAGTAAAAATATTAACGCACTATCCACATTGTAAAACTGCAGTAGCAATCAGGGACATGACAGGTAGGCTTAGAGTTTATAGCCACAACGTGCATTTCCATGCCATTGATGTACAATCATGTAGCATAGTGCTTTGCACATGTGAAATGGGAAATGTTTGTAGCCTGACTGTTATCATGCATCATGGAGTCACTTGCAGTTATGTTTAAATCACATGTGTTTGGGTACAAGCATGCTTCCACAGATATTTGGGTTTGCATGGCTAAAATAGAGACAGTGATGTAGCTTCCAATTGGGCAACTCTCTGGGCCTCTCCAACATCCAAGGGACTAATAGCATCTACTAATACACTCAGAGTATGTCATTGTAAGGGGTGCCAGACTTTGGTGGTGATTTCCCTGGGTCTTGCTGATTCATTGTTTTATGGAGTTTAGAGACATATCTCCCTGACATATTACACATGATGTTTACGGTGTCCATTTCCATGCCAAATGTGTGGCCTATATGAGGAGCATTAGTGCTACCTCCATTACTCCATTGGGACAAATATCACTTGGTGAAGTGTGCACTGTTTCCAGTGTGACATGAGTATTTCCATGTCACCTTCTCCAGGCTAGTGGACTGTTGTCAGCAACATGGCATGTTCTGGGAGCATCATTTATTATTGTTGGGTTGTTATGTATATGACAAATAGATGTGTGCATGACCTTGTGTGGGATCTGTGGGAATGAAGTGGTATTGGCCTACTATTGTATGACAGCAGGTAACTGGGGTATCCTCCTTGGGTATCCTCCTTGGGGCAAAGCATTTAAGGTGATGAGTTATCCTATGTGTTCAATGTTTACTATGATTGCACAACTTCAGCCATACAGTTGTAGTTGGGTGAGATCCTGATTTTCCTGTGGGCAACTGTTGACAGTTCAGTTGGCATGCATGCATATGGTATGGTACATGTATGGGCCTCTTAGGTGAAGATGGTTGTTGGGGCCTACTTGATATCATGGTAATGTTTGCTAATCACAACTGTTGTTCAAGTGTGATCATGGACATGTGATTACCCTATTTCTCTTTGTATTTGCAGCATAAGCCCAGGGAAGTGAAGAAGACAGGGCTCAGACGAGTGGGGAAGCATCTGGCTGTGGGACCTCAGATCAAGACACCACTGACACAGAGGGACCAGTGGCCAGGAGGATGAGGGGAGTGCTACAGGAGATACCAGATCTACATCCTTTTCATCATCAAATTCTTTGTCCTGTGGCCACTCCCTAGTGGTGGTGGACTCATCGGGACATACCCCTGTTCCATCTTTGTCTGCTACCCCCAGCTCTATCACCACCCTTCTTCTTGCTCCCCACCCAGTTGGCCGTGCCTGCTCACACAAGAGGGTGGGCAGCTCCTTTGCTGCAGGCACCTCTGCCCCAGCCCCTGCTATCCCTTCTGTCCTCAGTGAGAAGGCTATTGACTTCATGAGGAGTATCTCTATCGGTCAGACAACCGTTGTGAATGCCATCAGGGGCTGTCCACCCAACCTCAGCAGACAAGTGCATTCCTGAAAGGCATTCATAGTGCAATGTTTGGCCTACAGATATCTTTTCAGGCTCTGGCCTCCACACTGATGGCATCCCTTTACCCCCAAACTTTTGTCCCCCTCCACCTTTCTCTTCTCAGTTCAAATCCCCATTCTCCTACCTATCCCAAGCACACAGACTGATCTGCCTGCACCCACCTCAACAGACAAGAACAGCACACCTAAACACAAACACCACAAAACACACCAGCACAAAAGCACTCAACAGACACCCACACACACATCATCTCTCACTTCCCCAGACACCCCCACCGTCCCTCACACCATATCAAGCATACCCACATGCACCACCACAACAGCCAGTGACACACCCACCACACCAACCATACCTGCAGACGCCACCCCAATAGACACATGTGCCATCTACATCTACCATACCCGCAGACACCACCCAAACAGATACACAGACATCCACCACTACCAGCATGCCCACAGACACCACCCCAACAGACACACACACATCCGCCACTCCATCACCTGCCAACTCCACCTCCTGTCCCCAAGACACACAAACACCCACACTCACACATGCAACAGACACCACCCAAACACAAGCATACCTCACACATGCAAACACCCAAGACATCCACACTGACACAGCAGACGACACCTCCCTGTGTTCCAAGTCAGATTTTTTGTGTGAGATCGCCCTGTTCCCTCCACCCTCCGTCCCAAAGCCAAGAGCCCCCTACCCACCTCCCAACCTATCCCTTCCACCTCCAATACCTCCTGTTGTAGTTGAACTCTTGCTCCTATGCGAGACTGCTGGTTTAGGGATTACATCACTTTTGTTTGTAGGCGACTAAACCACTCCCACAAAAAGTTGCAACTGTTGGACCAACACTCCTGGCTCGCAAGCTGTACCTCACCAAAAACCCAGACAGTAAAAGGTGATTTCTGGCAGCCTTATGCATGGACTCTAGATTGCACGTCTCAGGGAAGTCATGGTGGAACGGAAGTTACTCTTTTCTCATGTTAGCAATAAGTCTCAGTCACACACAGGCAATAAACCAGATGCAGGAGAGTTTTCAGTATATATATAAGAACAATAAAAGGAGCATAATTATGAAGATGAGAGCCGTGAATACAATAGACCCCCACCATCTTGCAATAAGCATGAAATGTAACATCCCTAGCATAGAGAACCTAATCTCTAACCTAATTAGAGATAGGTGTGATAAACCTAATCTGCCAGTACCATGTCCATGAGAAGCACCCCTCAACCTTTGTTATTTTGGAATGAGGTCTCTAGGTCGGACTCCATGGTGACACAAAGGCTGAGTTCTGCAGCAAGGCGACATGCAGCATAGATGGCATCTGGAAGAAATCCCTCTGATAACCTTGTCTGTGTGCGATGTATTTATACAGATCATGTAGGACCCCTGACACAGGTGTGTTCCCAAACGATAAGGAGGCAGACTTGTGGCGGCAATTATATAAACAATCCCCAACCTTCGTCACACAGAGTGGCAGTGATAACGCAAATCTAAATATTTTTATAAGTATAAACAATGTCAGCTATCTTAAAATAAATAATAAAATAAATGGACTAAAACAGAGCAAGCTAAGTAGGTTAAAAGTCACTAGGTGACGGGGGCACAGGCCTGCAAGCCAAAGGCTAAGCTACCCCCCTGAGTCCCAATAAAAACTAAATAGGATTAATTACGCTCCCTGTCACACCTGCCCCCCCTGCAAGCACCCATACCCCCAGGAAGAAGCCCACCCCTCATAAGAAGAAGCCCACCCCTCCCAAAACTAACCCGAAACCGACCTCCCAAGGATGATTCTTGAGGTGCCTGTCTGCCCACTTGATGCCCATTCCTGTGGAGGTTCCCTGACAGTGCAGGAGTCAAGTGAGACCACAATGATGTGCATGGACAATACCATTTGGACTGGCCAATGGCCCTGGGCTTTTCCAATTTGCTTACAAATAAACCCAAACAGTTGCTTTTTGGGTATACATTTGTCCTGCAAATCCTTTTCTACCTTTATGATGTTCCTGAGAAACTTGTGTTGTCTGCCTACAGTTGTGTGTGTTACAGCCTGCTTGCTGATCTATTTGCTGTTTGCAGTATCTGACTTTGTGGGCAGAGCTGGTGTCCCCCAAGACAAGGGTTTATGTTGACTGTATGGATATGTCGGTGCAAATGCAATCGTGGTGTCAGAGCATTGTGTGTGGTGTCACAGCAGTTTGTTCTGTTTGGTATGGTAAGTATTTCATCTTGTGTTTTCTAATGTGAGCATGTATGGTGCTAGACTTGTCCCCTTGATATGGATTATAGATTAATCTAATGTGTGGCAATTTGAGTTTTGACTGTGCAGACATGGAGTGTGTTCAATTGTGCTACCCTTGTTTGCAGTTGATCTTATCTTGCATCTACTTCATGTAGATGTATGTCCCATGCAGTTTGAGTTGTATGTGCTTTCTTGACTTGCATGTCCAGATTGTGCAGATAGGCATGTCATTTGGCTCTACTATTGTTTGTTCCAAAGATATCTGAAGGGCCAGTTCCTGTGCAAATGTTGTTTAAGGGGTATGTGCAAAGTGATATGTGTCCCAGTGCAGCCTCCCTCCTTGAGTGCTCCTGATGCCTCCATCCCTTTTGTGCAGGTATTGTTTGCATTGTAAGCTTTGTGTATTTGTCTTTCTGTCTACTGTGCATCCCAGTGTCTTTCCATTGTGTCGCAATGTGGGTTATATGTGTGTGTCCATTGCAGAGCTGTTTAATGAGTGTGGTGTTTGTGTTCCATAATACATCCATGCATATGTGTGTTAAATGTGACGACAGTCCATGGCATGTGAGGAATGTGAGTGTGTGAGTTGCATTTGTAGATGTGATGTTGCTGTGTTCTTCGTGTTGTGTTACACAATGTTATGTACACTTCACTGTCCATGTCCCTGAGATGAGTAGACTTGTTCTTTTGCAGTGTTGCGGTGCAGTGTGATTGACTGTCCCAAATGGGGCAGTTTGTGACTGTGAATGTGTCCTTCTTTATGTATGATTCCGACCCAGGACACAATGACAAGTGTTCTTAATGCCCATAGCATGACCCCCATATAATGTGGCTGATGGGGCAACAATCTGCTGTTGAGCGTAATGACAAAGGTAGGTGTGTGTGTACTTAAGTTTGGTTGCGTGCACAGCAGCTTGGATTTTGTGCAACTCTGATGATCATCATCAGCAGCAGGATGTGTATGATGGGCTTCATGGTGGCACTGGACATTTAAGGCTGTCTGCAGGTGAGTGTCTCCCTTTATACTCCCCGTTTCCGCCTGCTGAGATGTGGTGGTTTTACCACCACAGTCACATTGGCAATGTACAACCTCATAATGTGTCCGGCGGAAACACTGTCTCCGCCGGCCTATTTGTGCTTCCTCGTGACTGCAGAGGTCTTTGTTGCCTGCGGTGCTGGCGGAACCGTGGTGGTCTTTGTTCCTTAGGCCCACATGACTCATAATACAGTGCAACAGCTGCCAACCCGGTGGCAGCCAGAACACCATCGCCGCCATGGTGGTCCACGGACCACCAGACTCATAATGAGGCCCTCTGTCAGTATTCATCTAATCTCATCTCACCTCACCTCACCTGATAAAGATGCATTCTGATTTCATCTCCATCAGAAAGTAAACTCCTTTTTATTACTCAGATAAATCCCTGCAAGTGCCATACCAGCCCATTACTTAAACAGTCTTTTGTGGACCCATAATGTCCTGAGAGTTAGTGACTCCGGGTTAGCCAAGCTTCCAAAAAGGTGCATCACTAAACAACTACAAGACTACACCATAAAAAACAACAACCTGTGAGATGCCTATCAATCTGGTTTCAGACGAAGACATAGCACAGAATCCACCACTTTCTAGATTGTTGATGACACAGTAAAGAATTTTGGCTCGGTAACTCAAGGCTCCTTATATTATGTGCCTTGTAGGCAATAATCAACACAGTTGACTACAATGTTCTTTTACAGATTCTTAAAGAATGAATGGGCTTTTAAGGTACTGTTCTGCAGAAGTTAAAAGCATATCTTGAAAACAGAGTGAAAAACAGTATAAACATTGACATGCCCTCCCATTTGGGGTGCCCCGAGTTTTCGTCGGTACACACACTCTATATTTTGGGCCTCGCAGTGACCCGAGGTAGCATGGAATACCATTTCATCAATTTGCATATGGCACATGGAGGTTAACTCAAAACTAACCCTGATATCAAAAACTAGACTCAGCTTCAACACCCAAAAACAAATTCCTGCTTCTGTCACATAACCTAATCCAGAACCTCCAAATGAATTGGTAGACAAACCAAAATCTATTAATATTCTTCTCGTAGCAGTCACAAAATCCTAATCACTAGGCTTTTTATTACTCTCCGGGCTTCTTTTCACCACACACATTAATAAGCTGCCAAACAAGACCACTGAGACATATCAGGCCCTTTATTTTTGATATATGATCTAAAACTTGCTGTCAACCCAAGAGTCATTGCCTGGTTTGACAATGACATGCATTACCATACAGTCTTTCTAAAGCTTCTCTAGCACTTCTTAAGGCAGAGTTACATCAGCAATAAATACTTTCAAAATTATCTTTATCACAGAAATGACTTCTAATGACCTACTATGTCCTTGTCTAGGTGATCAACTGTATTTGTTAATGAGTTTCTGAAGTAACACATGGCAGCTGGGGTTGGGCGAGCAGCAAATGCACACAGCGAGCATGCTGCTGGCATGCCGAAGGCACGCCAAAGGCAAGCCTGTCTGGATCCGTCTGCGCCTGAATGGGACCAGGGGACAGGCACTCAGCCCAGATGCCGACTGGTCAGGTAAGATATGCTTCACAGCAGCTTCGAACAGTGAGACTGTCGCATAATACTCAGGGATGGCCCCCCTTAAACATAGAAAACAGAGACTGGCACTGCAGTTACTCCCTGGATGTACGAGACAATCCCAGAGAAACATTACCTACATCCCCCATAGATAGGAGAATCTGGAAGATGTTTTTAGCTAATTGTAGGCCCCTAACATCCCGCAAAACTGAGATATGTATGTTTATGTAGGAGGAAGTGCCGAATGTCTTATTCCTTATGGAAACCTGGCTACATGAAAATGCTGCACCTGAGATCATGGGGGCTTTGCCTCCGGGCTATTATATATGCAGACTAGATTGACTAAACAGAGCAGGTGGTGGTATTGCAGTTGTCTTAAAGGACAGGCATAGATGTGTGGTCAACTTCCTGCCTATTCCTGACTGTGAAAACCTTCAGTTCACTATATGTTTATCCTCCATATACACCTTCACAGGGGATTTATTATACAGACTTCCAGGATCTTGTTCTAATTTTGTTGAGGCTCTCCCGCACCCACTGAAAAAACTAATATTACTATTCTGGGAGACTTCAATATACATATAGATGAGGTTAATAATCCAACAACCAGTAGGTTAATATGGGATCTAGAGGCTATTCAGTCAAAACAAAAAGTATTTGGCCCTTCTCATGGCAAAGGGCATTTGCTGGATTCACTTTTTAGCGATGACCCAAAGATTCAGGTAGATAAGCCTTCCTCTACGCCCCGGGTAGATATTTTATCTATTCCTTTTAAACTCCATAACATTACGGCCAGAGTCGCGAACAAGCCCTTTCGAGAATAGACCGCAGATGGTCTAAACTTCAGATCAAGGAACATATACTAGGGGACAACCCAGATGCTGTTTATAAGCAGTTGGAATACTGGGTTACACAGACTCATGATATTAGTATCTCAGTCACCAAAATAAAAAATGGATTAAAAGCAAAAACTGCTTAATACTCACTTTGCCTCTCTGAGACAAAATTGTAAGAAATGTAAGAGGAAGTGGAGGAAATCATGTGAAGATCATCTGAAAATAGCTTATAGAATAGCTACCAGGCATTACCATGTAAAAATTAAAAAGGCTCAGGCGACCTATTATGAAGACAAAATAAGCCAGGCATCCAATGCCCCTCTGAAACTTTTCAAGATTGTTAAATCCCTCATCACTTCTAAAAATTGTAGTCCCCTTCTAACCCCAACTGTAGCCCGCTGCAATGAGTTTGCAACGTTCTTTCAGTATAAAATCACTGACATTTAGGAGTCTTCACAACATTATATTTTTCGACCCACAACTCAGGCAGCTATGGCTATGCCCATGTCCTTCTCAGCGGGATTGTCCTCCCCCCTTGTAACTGAGGAGGTTGTTCTTGCATTAGTCAGCAAGGTTAAATCTGGGTCCCCGTTAGACCCCGCTCCGTTGCATTTATTATTTCAAGGATTGCAAGTTATACTTCTGACTTTAGTGGAATTACTCAATCTCTCTTTCCACTGATTAGTACCAAAGAAGTGGAAGCATGCAGTAATCAGGCCTCTGCTCAAAAATCCCTATTTAGATCCATCTTTTCCAGGGAACTACAGACAAATTGCCCTGCTACCCGCCATTGATAAGATTTTTGAAAAACATTTCAATCAAATCCTATCAATGTTTTTGAAGAAAATCCGTGCCTGCCTGCTACTCAAATTGTTTTTCGTGCCCAACATAGCATGGAAACAGCATACATAGCAGTAACTGAGGAGCTGGAAACTATGCTAGGCCGATGGGGTGCCGCTGCGATTATTCTGCAGGATTTAAGTGCAGCTTTTGACACAGTTGACTATGAAATACTTACCAAAATTCTTAGAGAAGCAGGACTTCAGAATAACATGCTTAAATGGCTCACCTCCGTTCTGAGGGATAGAACCTTTCAAATTTGCAAGAACTCAGGTTTTTCTGAGGTCATACCGGTGAAGTGTGGAGGTCCCACAAGCCTCTGTCCTTAGCCCCACACTTGTTAATGTGTACATGCACCCCTTGGCAGACATTGCGCAGGAATATGGACTATCACTAGTGTCCTATGAAGATGAGACACATCTGGTTGTATCCCATGCTCCTGGCAAGCAGTCTGTGCAACATCAACTAGCCCCTTGCTTGGAAAGAGTGGCCAGATGGATGGCTAAGTGTTGCCTACAACTGAATGAGGAAAAAAACGAGCTAATGATTTTCGAAAAAAGTTCCCACTGCTAACCAGCGATCGACTGGCCAGAGTGTTTGGAAAACCCTTCTGCCCCTTCCTCCTGCATACAAAGCCTTGAAATGCGGTTGGATAAAGCCCTATCCATAGACAGGCAGGCAAAAAGCTTTCTGCCATCTGTTTTGGTGTTCTCAGAACCATACGCAAAATTGTGAATCTCATTCTGCATGCTTCAAGAAGAATTGTGGTCCAATCCTTGGTCCTGTCTCACCTGGACTATCGCAATTTCTGTTTGTCTTGGCTCCCGAAAATATGTTATTAAAAGGCTTCAGGTGGTTCAAAACGCTGCTGCCAGGACCCTTCTTAAGATCCCAAGATCTGCCTCAGTAAAAGAGGCCATGACCTCGCTACATTTGCTTTCCCATGACTCAAGAATACAATTTAAATCACTGTGCTTGGCACACAAAGGTCTTAACTTGTAAAGCCCTCCCAAGATTAGGGCGCTTCTATCCCCCTACACACCCTCCAGGCCCTTAAGGTCCGTCAATGGCCGACTACTTAAGGTACCTATGGGCATATTTACAAGCCTTTTGCGTCACCTTTGCGCTGCCATAGCTCTATTATTTATGGTAAGTCGATGCTAAGGTGGCATTTCTGCCACACCATATTTACAAAGTCACTTTGTAACCCCTTGTGCCATATTATGCCTGTGCCAGGCATAATGTATGCAAGGGGGCCATTCTGGCGCAGTGAAGCCTGAAAAAATGGCGCAGTGAAATTTACAAGGTTTCAGTGCGCCACTTTTTCAGTAATTTTTAACGCATGCTCAGAGCAGGCGTTAAATTGACGCACTCACTATATTCAATGAGCCTCCCTGTGCTTTGCTGCACTAGCGTGAACATTTTTTACACTAGTGTAGCAAAGCGCCACAATAGCGTAAATATTTTTTATGCTAGTCTGCTAACAACTGCCATAGTGCACTCTATTGTAAATATGGCTCAACCATGATGTCATTAGGTGCCTGTAAGGGGGCACATGAAAAGGGGCGCATCATCCATCTATTACGGGTCCAGATAGGATAGATTGCATATCTGGACCCTAAACTATGGAACTCACTCCTCACTGAACTGAGATACCTAGAGAATGAGCCTCGTTTTAGGAAAGTGCTTAAAGCATGGCTTTTCCATCACTAAGCCTGTATCTGTTCTGTGATGCTCTGGTCTCATTTGCTCACCTTCAGCACTGGGAAGCCTTAGGGTAGCCATCTGCTTTATAAATGAATTAAAAACAAATACACAGTACCCTTACCACATTCATAAACTCAGGGTACAGTATGTTCCGCAGTCTCCCCTTCGAAATTACTGTAGCAACCACTACATGCTGTCTGTGTAATACACTGAGTCTTACAATGTGTAAAATTGATACAAGTAAAAATATTTTAGAAATTTAGTCTGGACACATCTCACAAAACAAAAGAAGAAAAAAAGATAGAGGTAAATAATAACAGAAAAGTTGGAAAGAGACAATAGGTATTACTCTCATACATTAAAGAAAAAACAACCCAGGTATGCATAAAGTACAAGGTACTTATACCTTAAACACTTGTTTTCCAGTTTTGTGTTGCTTTTCAAGTTCCTCATATTTATTGTCTTGTTTTTTTGCAGATATTTGGAAATCTTGTGGTCAATAGTACATTTGCCCTGTACCTCTAGGTAAAGTAAAACATTTGTAGTGAGAAAATTAAGATCTTTCACATATTCACTCAGTTCTGTCTGGCACCTCCTGCTGTCAATCTCTTACCACGCAGCAAATACCACAATGTAAGTAATCAGCTTTACTTCAGCCACACCTCCATTTGCAATATGTTTTAGATTGATTCTGAATACTTTAAGTGGAGAGACGTGAGTTCATAAAATATGTTTGCCACTGAACAGTAGTTGGAATACTGGACCAAGGTCAGTGAATCGTTTAACAATGATTCCTTTAGAAGATGCTGTGAAGAGTTTTGTTAGACTTGGCATCCTTGGCCTGGTTTCCCCTGTCTTTTTGCCTCTGCTTCCTGTATTTTTGACTGTGTGCTGGAATTTGTTTTTGGTTTTTGGTACTCTGACCAGTGCTAAAGTGCAAGCGCTCCCTGTATAAATTTTGATTATGATTGGCATATGTGATTTACTAGCAAGTTGCTAGTAAAGAGCACTAGAGGTGCCGAGGGCCTGTAAATCAAATGCTACAAGTGGGCCTGCAGCACTGTTTTTGCCACCCACATAAGTAGCCCTGTAAACATGTCTCAGACCTTCCACTGCAGTGTCTGTGTGTGCAGTCTTGCACTGCCAATTCGACCCAAACCTTCGCTTTTACTACATGTAAGTCAACCCTAAGGTAGGCAGTAGGTTTCCTCATGGGCAGGGTGTAGTGTATTTAAATGTTAGGACATGTACTGGTGTGTTTTACATGTCCTGATAGTGAAATACTGCCAAATTCAGTTTTCACTATTGCAAGGCCTGTCTTTCCCATCGTTTAACATCGGGACTGCCTTTAAATGTCTTTTAATTGTAGTTTCCCATTGGGAGCAGAGGGAGATATGGAGTTTGGGGTCTCTGAACTCACATTTTAAAAATATATCTTTTGGTAGAGTTAGCTTTTAGATTGTCTGTTTGAAAATGCCACTTTTAGAAAGTGGGCATTTTCTTGCTTAACCATTCTGTGCCTCTGCCTGCCTGTGAAATCCACGTCTGGGTCAGACTGACAGTTGGGCTGTTTGCGAATTCACTCTAGACAGTGACACAAAGGGAGTAGAGGTGTGTCCTGCATATCCTGATGAGTCTTCCTGAGCTAGAGTGGGAGGGAGGAGCTGTTGCACTTAAAAGGTGCCTGCCCTCACACAATACTGACTCAAACCCCCTGGAGTGTGTCTAGGGCCAGGCCTGGGCAAGGCAGGATTTTGTGAACAACAGACACTTTCCTTTGAAGTTTGCCTACTTCTAAGGCAGAAATAATTATAAGTAGTGGACCCAAACCCCCAGATTTTTAGAACACTTCTGGATCATGAGGCACCTCTGCCAAGGAGAAGAGCTGAAGAGCTGGAGGAGGAGTACTTCCCCTTTGCTGTGTGTGCTTTGCTGGGTTGGCCTGCAGTTGCTGCTTCTGCCTTAAAGAGGACGAAGACTGAACTTTGCTTTGTATCCTGCTTGTGAAGAGTATCAAAGGGCTTGGACTGAGCTTGGCTTCTGCTAGGAAGTCTCAGGAACATCAATTACTTAATCTGCCAGCACCTTGGCTCTCTTGCTGAGACCCCCTGACTTGCCAAGTGGTGCCACATCCAGTCCCTGGGCATCTGGAAGGAAAAGCTGTCAGAACCAAAGAGAAAATACACACACCAGAGCCTAGCGGCAGACAAATCAACGCAGTGCCTGCACTGCAGCTGAAAATTCAATGCAGCTCCGGTAAAATCAGTGCATCACCAGCTCAGCGTGGATTAAGCATTGCTGTGCGTCTGGATTTTCCACACATCATCTCTGGGCATCAAAATCTTCAACATCACCACAAAGACCCGAGGCTGCTGGTCCGGGAACCAACGCATCGCTTACTCGGCGGAGAAAGAACAGATGCATGGCCTCACTTGCGAATAGGAAACAATACATTGCTTGCTTTTCCAATGCACGCTTGCCCATGTGGCATTTTTTTTCACGCATACCAGGTACTTTGTGCTAAAACAACGCATCCATTGATTTCTATGGATTAAGACTCTTTTTACTTTAAAAATTCATGTATTTGCTTGTGTATGTTGTATTTGTGTCATTTTGGTCTTGTTTGATTTAGATAAATATTGACTATTTTTTAAACTATTGTGGAGTCCATTTGTGGTGTTTTCACGGTGTTGCTGTGTGCATGTTTGTGTAAATACTTTACACATTGCCTCTGAGAAAAGCCTGACTGCTTATGCCAAGCTACCAAGGGGGTGGGCAGTTATTATCTGAGCTGCGTATCCCCCTTACCCTGACTAGAAGGAGGGTCCCTAATTGGACAGGGTGCAAACTGACTGACAACTACAGAACCCACTTCTAACAAGTTTCTTGTTACATTTTAGATTGAATGTATATAGAAGTCTGTATAAGTGCTAAACTTTAATTGACATATTATTGGCAGGAAAGGACATGCCCCCGTTTTAATGGTTATTCGCTCCGAACTGGGTAAGTCATCATACAATTTTAGAGTTTGGTTTTAATTGGACCTTCACGTTTCTCATTGAGATACATGGAATTTGTTGCTTACCTCTTTTAATGTCGATTTGCTGACATTCAAATTGCTACCTCCTCTACTTCAGATGGGTCAGTGAGATGATTAATAAAGTATGTGTTTTGATCAAGCTTTGAAACAGACGCATGCTTGCACTTTTGCAGCTTTTATCTGCGTCTATCAAGGGGCTCAATCAGATGTATACTGTTGCACCTCGTCCTTAGTAAGTAGTTTTAAGGAACAAGCACATTTTTTGTTGGCTTTTTGACTTGGCATCTTTGTAAGATTGTTCCTTTCACTTAGGTGTTTCTACATGGTGTCTGTTCACCGTCTAAATTCTTTTTGATTTGCCATGTCCACGGTCTCTTTATCTGTTTTCTATTTTGGATTAGCGTTTCTCAGGTTCTGTTTTGTGGATTTAGTTGTTATACAACAATCCTATTTGTCGTGTGCTTCTGCAGTATAGAACAAAATGATACGTGTGTATATATATGTCTTTTTGCAGTCTTGAAAAAGTCACATGTGTGACGAAACACGTGTTGGCTGTATTGGATGGACTTTACCTCACAAGGAAGCAAATATTTCCAAATAAAGAGACTTTCCATTGAGAACTTGGGATTTCTACGTGCCTTTTCTCCATTGAACTTTGCATACCTTGGATGCTATTACATACATAGTACTGCTGCTTACATTTTGTGCTGTGGTCTTTATTGTTCATTACAAGGGGACGCGCATAGGTCGATGAATCTTTTGGATCTCATAGAGTATCCTAGTCAAGTGGTGACCAGAGAAAAATCTACAACAATCCCAAACCAAAACATATAACACCAAAAATCTAGTCTGATAAGAAAATACCATCACTCTCAAGAAGGTTACTTAGTTTTATTCCCTATTAGTTACAATTCCAATCAAAACCTTTATTCCAATGAATCCATGGTTAATCAAACTTTATTAGCATCATGAGCAATAATTCATAAAATTTTTAATAATGAGCAAAAACAACATTAAACTAAGATGGCAAATTCATAAACATTGATTAATTCAGCAATGCGAGTCAGTCACTTAAAAGTCAAAGTCACCATTAAGTCGCCCTCTGTCAGCCTACCAATCTCGGATTAGCATTAGCATGTGGGTGTTCATGCGAAAAACAATTTAGTCAAAAATCAATAATTTGAAAAATAATCTAAGAGAGAAAAGCATTCTAAGCAGCGCAGTTGGTACATAGAAGGAAATGCACATTAGTCAGTCAGTCATTTATAGCTACCTATTCAAGATAGATCAGCAACGAGTCAGTCTTTGTCTCCAGGTCATCAGTCATCAGCAAGGCTCGGGCTCACAGCAAGCCCAAATTTAAGCACTTCGAACAGCGTCTCCTGACGTCATCAACTTCCGCCTCTCACTCTGATTTCCCTTCTTGTGTCATGACTTTTTAATAGGGTCTCTCAGTCTGTTCCACAAGTTGCTAATTGGTCAGCCTTAACAGGGGTTATGACTCTAACCTATGGGTTTTTGTTTACCACTTATTCGCATCAGTTCGAGCATCAAGTCCCTTTAATATGATTGGTCCTTCTGTCGATGAGAACATCATCTGGCTCTTCAGGTAACAAAATTGTTGCCCACTGCACTTAGTCAGTGGTTCCATTGTTCAAGTCCTGGGAAAGTACATTTAGCCCACTCTACACATAATTGTATCAATTTGTTCTGATTGTTTCCTGTCCGCTGGTGAGTTTGCAGAATTTTTAGCAGAGCTCATTTTGAACTCTGTACAGTTCAAAGTCCTTTTCTCCAGTTCCAGTCCTCTGTGGCTCATCGCGTCTCCACGTTTAAGCAAGCAAGGCCCAGAGCCGACCAGGCCTCTAGTTCGGCTAAGTTAAGGATATGAAGCATCATAAACATAGGTTATATCATCAGTTTTGGCGTATTAATACAAAATATTAAAACTTTCACATTATTTAGAACTGTTAACACAGATCACCCCGTGGGTACATTTTGCACATAACACGTTAATTTCATTTATTAGTTTTCAAATGTCATTTTTCTCATTAGTATGGATACGCAAATTATTAGAATATTCTCATATTAGCATATCTGCTGCAACAGTCCCTCCTCTGATGACTAAATATGTCATCACACCTTCCCTTTGTCACTCATTACAAATTACTTTTAGCTACATTTTGACCTCTTTTGTTCACATTTTCCCTTCTTCTGGGGGGTTCTTCCCTCCTCTGATTATTTGTAGCTCTTCTCAATTGAATTTTGTGCCATAATTTACATGACCCCCATAGTCCTAATATAGCAATGATCACAATTAATATTCCCTGAACAATTTTCCACAATATCACACCCCAAATGTGACTCAACCAATTGCTTATTGTGACTAATCCATTTCCAACCTTTTCCCAAACTCCTGGTTCTTTCAGCTCTTTTAAATTCTTACTTGCATTAGTTAAATTAGGAAGCAATGCTTTTACTTCTTTCTCATTTGCAGGTATATACGAGCAACTGTGCCTCTCATTAATCATTTTGCAGACTCCACCATCTTTCGCCAATATTATGTCTAAAGCAAGCCTATTCTGAAGCGTCAATGCTCTATCCACAGCTAATTCTTTGTTTAGTAAAAGTATAGCTCCTGTAAAATTAGTTAACATACCATCTACTATAGTTGACAGCTTTCGAATCTTGTTTGCGTTCAATATAACTCCTGCAGAAGGAATTACTGATCCAAAAATATCCCCCACTATTGCAGAGGTTGTTTCTCTCAATTGTCTCTTTTGGTGTAACTCAGTAATTTTCGGTATCTTTTTCAAATCATCTATCTGATAAATCTTAGGAAAAACTATTCCTAAGTAACATGTCCCCAAACCATCTCTTAGGGAGTTGATAATAAGCATTGAGTACACAAATATAGTAAATTCCAGGAATCAGAGAGTCTGCACCATTCAACATGAATGTCCATTTACTCTGAAACAAAAACACATGCTGTAGAATATTGGCTCTGTATGCACTATTTCAAAGTAAGGAATAGTATGCACAGAGTCCAAGGGTTCCCCTTAGAGGTAAGATAGTGGCAAAAAGAGATAATTTGAATGCTCTATTTTGTGATAGTGTTGTCGAGCAGTAGGCTTATCAAAGGAGTAATGTTAAGCATTTGTTGTACACACACAGGCAATAAATGAGGAACACACTCAGAGACAATTCCAGGCCAATAGGTTTTTGTATAGAAAAGTATCTTTTCTTAGTTTATTTTAAGAACCACAGGTTCAAATTTCACATGTAATACTTCAAATGAAAGGTATTGCAGGTACGTACTTTAGGAACTTTGAATAATCAAAATAGCATATACAGTCTTCACTTAAATCACATATAGCTATTTTAAAACTAGACACGGCAATTTTCAACAGTTCCTGGGGGAGTAAGACTTAGTTAGTTTTTGCAGGTAAGTAAACCACCTACGGGGTTCAAGTTTGGGTCCAAGGTAGCCCACCGTTGGGGGTTCAGAGCAACCCCAAAGTTACCACACCAGCAGCTCAGGGCCGGTCTGGTGCAGAGGTCAAAGTGGTGCCCAAAACGCATAGGCTTCAATGGAGAAGAGGGTGCCCTGGTTCCAGTCTGCCAGCAGGTAAGTACCCGCGTCTTCGGAGGGCAGACCAGGGGGGTTTTGTAGGGAACCGGGGGGGACTCAAGTCAGCACAGAAAGTACACCCTCAGCAGCACGAGGGCGGCCGGGTGCAGTGTGAAACACGCGTCGGGTTTCCAATAGGAATCAATGGGAGACCAAGGGGTCTCTTCAGCGATGCAGGCAGGCAAGGGGGGGCTCCTCAGGGTAGCCACCACCTGGGCAAGGGAGAGGGCCTCCTGGGGGTCACTCCTGCACTGGAGTTCCGATCTTTCAGGTCCTGGGGGCTGCGGGTGCAGAGTCTTTACCAGGCGTGGGAAGCAGGCAGTCGCAGTCAGGGGGAGCCTCGGGATTCTCTCTGCAGGCGTCGCTGTGGGGGCTCAGGAGGGGCAACTCTGGCTACTCACGGTCTCGCTGAAGTGTTGTTTCTCCACAAGTCGAGCCGGGGGCGTTGGGTGCAGAGTAGCAAGTCTCACGCTTCCGGCGGGAAACGCAAGTTGTTTTAAAGTTGCTCCTTTGAAACAAAGTTGCAGTCTTGGGTGAACAGAGCCGCTGTCCTCAGGAGTTCTTGGTCCTCCTAGAGCAGGGCAGTCCTCTGAGGATTCAGAGGTCGCTGGTCCCTGGGGAAAGCGTTGCTGGAGCAGTGTCTTTAGAAGTGGGGAGACAGGCCGGTAGAGCTGGGGCCAAAGCAGTTGGTGTCTCCGTCTTCTCTGCAGGGTTTTTCAGCTTAGCAGTCCTCTTCTTCTTAGGTTGCAGGAATCTGAGTTCCTAGGTTCTGGGGAGCCCTTAAATACTAAATTTAAGGGCGTGTTTAGGTCTGGGGGGCTAGTAGCCCATGGCTACTAGCCCTGAGGGTGGGTACACCCTCTTTGTGCCTCCTCCCAAGGGGAGGGGGTCACATTCCTATCCCTATTGGGGGAATCTTCCACCTGCAAGATGGAGGATTTCTAAAAGTCAGAGTCACCTCAGCTCAGGTTGCCTTAGGGGCTGTCCTGACTGGCCAGTGACTCCTCCTTATTTTTCTCATTATCTCCTCCTGGACTTGCCGCCAAAAGTGGGGGCTGTGTCCAGGGGGTGGGCATCCCCACTAGCTGGAGTGCCCTGGGGCATTGTAACACAAAGCCTGAGCCTCTGAGGCTCACTGCTAGGTGTTACAGTTCCTGCAGGGGGGAGGTGTGAAGCACCTCCACCCAGAGCAGGCTTTTGTTTCTGTCCTCAGAGAGCACAAAGGCTCTCACCACATGGGGTCAGAAACTCGTCTCTCAGCAGCAGGCTGGCACAGACTAGTCAGTCCTGCACTGAACAATTGGGTAAAATACAGGGGGCATCTCTAAGATGCACTCTGTGTGCATTTTGTAATAAATCCAACACTGGCATTAGTGTGGGTTTATTATTCTGAGAAGTTTGATACTAAACTTCCCAGTATTCAGTGTAGCCATTATGGAGCTGTGGAGTTCGTTTTTGACAGACTCCCAGACCATATACTCTTATGTCTACCCTGCACTTACAATGTCTAAGGTTTTGCTTAGACACTGTAGGGGCATAGTGCTCATGCACCTATGCCCTCACCTGTGGTATAGTGCACCCTGCCTTAGGGCTGTAAGGCCTGCTAGAGGGGTGACCTACCTATGCCACAGGCAGTGTGAGGTTGGCATGGCACCCTGAGGGGAGTGCCATGTTGACTTAGGGCCTCATTCCGACCCTGGCGGTCATAGACCGCCAGGGTGGATGCCGGAGGTAGCACCGCCAACAGGCTGGCGGTGCTACATGGGCAATTCTGACCGCGGCGGTAAAGCTGCGGTCAGAAAAGGGCAACCGGCGGTTTCCCGCCGGTTTACCCCTGCCCAAGGGAATCCAGCGCTGCCATGGGGATTCCGACCCCCTTCCCGCCATCCTGTTCCTGGTGGTTGTTACCACCAGGAACAGGATGGCGGGAACGGGTGTCGTGGGGCCCCTGGGGGCCCCTGCAGTGCCCATGCCACTGGCATGGGCACTGCAGGGGCCCCCTAACAGGGCCCACATAGATTTTCAGTGTCTGCGTGGCAGACACTAAAAATCGCGACGGGTGCAACTGCACCCGTCGCACCCCTTCCACTCCGCCGGCTCCATTCGGAGCCGGCATCCTCATGGAAGGGGGTTTCCCGCTGGGCGGGCGGGCGGGCGGCCTTCTGGCGGTCGCCCGCCCGCTGGGCGGGAAACTCAGAATTACTGCGGCGGTCTTTTGACCACGCGGCGGTATTCTGACGGCGGGACTTTGGCGGGCGGCCTCCGCCGCCCGTCAAAGTCAGAATGACCCCCTTAGTCATTTTATCCTCACTAGCACACACAAGCTGGCAAGCAGTGTGTCTGTGCTGAGTGAGGGGTCCCCAGGGTGGCATAAGATATGCTGCAGCCCTTAGAGACCTTCCCTGGCATCAGGGCCCTTGGTACCAGGGGTACCAGTTACAAGGGACTTACCTGGATGTCAGGGTGTGCCAATTGTGGAAACAATGGTACATTTTAGGTGAAAGAACACTGGTGCTAGGTCCTGGTTAGCAGGGTCCCAGCACACTTCTCAGTCAAGTCAGCATCAGTATCAGGCAAAAAGTTGGGGGGGGAACTGCAACAGGGAGCCATTTCTTTACACATGCCTACATTCACTTGTTCCCACAAATAAAGTGTCAGTGTGTGATTTTGGCCGATATATACAAAGCTTCCCTACATGTAATGCATCTAGAGCTAATTTCCCTTGTGTTTTAATGGCAGTGGAAGCATAATCATTCCGGTAAATTCGCTTTTTTAACCCTTTTTCCAATTTTTCTTTCAATGCTTTTCTCCTGTCGTCAGTATGCCCAATAAAGCTTTTATCCACAGGTGTTAATAAGCAAGTTAAATTGTTGCGATGCACATAAGCAGTGCCAAAAATTAGTGTAGGCTCAAAGAATCCTTTAACTAATATTATATCATGATGCTTAGCTATCTTACTCAAATATCTAATTATAGGAACAAAGGAAAACACTAGGTCATAATTAGAATAGAAATACTGAAAATACTCTTGGTTATAGAATTGAGTTAGTAGCAAACTGCATGTTATTCTGTAAGTCAGAGGTAGACTATGATAAGTAACCCCTTCTTCCACAGAGGAAGGCATTTGCGTACACACAAGAAAATCCTTAGCATCCATTGTTTCCACATACTCACTCAATAGACAATAAAAGACGTTAGAAGACAACTTTCCCTTTGCGTTAGTATAATCACGCAAGTATTGCTCATCTAGTTTAAACCTCTCTATAGCTGTTAGTGTAGTAGTTTCATGAACAGATGTAACCTTTGCTTCTCTCACCTCATGAGTTGACATTCCCACAATCTTTATTACAAGCAATATTCCACACACAATCGCCACTCCAACACTCAAATATCTACAATACCTAATGGGCCTAATGTTATTATCTAGTCTAGCCTTGATCTGTAAAGAATCAGAAAGCAGATTTTAACTCTTAATTAATATGCAACATGAAAAAAACAAAAATTAAAAATCAAAAATATGCTTCTTTTCTCCACGCTTCAAATTCACACAATAGGATCCCCTTAACATCCTTTGTCAAAATCGGTTAGCAGCTGGTCATTTTCAGGTTTCTAAGTGTCATATCAGGCTATCAATGTCTCTTCCGGTAAATCAATAATCTAAATTTCTTTTGTTTAAACTCGACAACTCAGTCTATTTGATTGTTTTTTTCTTCAGGTTGCATCAAAATACTGATTTGGAACTTCTCTGTCAAAACAAAAGGACATAAACTCGTTTTGCCAATCACTTGTTGTTGCATATGCCCATTCTGGTTCTGCGTATTTTCGACTTGCCACTCTCTTTCTTTTCAACCTCCTTTCTCCTGTCAGTTCACCATCGCTCAATTCATCTTTCTTTGTGGTTTCTAGTTCTTCCTCTATTGTTTCATTTATTACCAAGTCCTTTTTCTTGCCCATTTGAGATTCAGGCCAATGATCTCCTTTTCTCACTCCTTCTGTCAACAATCTCTTCAGGATCGGACTTTTCTCTTTCACTTTGTCTGAAGTGCCTTCTCTTGATGGACCTGCAACGGGTTCAGGAGGAGTCAGATCACTTTTGATTTGACTTGGCTCAACACTTTCCCCCTCAGGTTCTGGCACTTGATCTTCTTGCATTTCAGAACTCCTTGTTTTCGTGAGAACCTCTCCTGTGCATGGATCTCTTGTTACTTCTGCTGCATCGATTTCTCAATTTGCTTCTGGATTTTCCGCACCATTGTCTCTTACTTGGGTTATTGACCTTCTTCCGCCAATTCTGGGTCCACTTCCAGCTCAAACTGCTCTGGCTCTGATTCGGGTAGAGCTATTCGTTTTGCAGCTGCTGGCGTTCTCAGCAACACCTCTTCATGATCCTGAGGACTCACCACAGTCTTTGTGTGGCTCGCATGTCTCCAATTAGGCAATCCTGCAAACTTCACAGCTGTTGTAGTTTTCAGCACCACTTGGTATAGACCTCTCCAACGTGGCTCTAGGCAAGTCTTGTGCACATGCTTTTTGACAACGACCCAATCTCCCGCTCTTAGATTGTGGCCTGGGTCGTGGATAGGTGGCAGGTTAACGGCTTGTACCTGCTAAGAAAAAGATCGAACCACATCACCTAGACCCTTGCAGTAGTCCAACACCATATCATCTGTAATATTGACAAGAGCATTGGCTGGTATTGCTGGCAGTCTCATTGCTATCCCCATAAGACTCTCATGTGGGGACAATCCTGTCTTCCTGTCAGGTACATTTCTCATTTACATCAACACTAGAGGCAATGCATCTGTCCATTTCAAATTTGTCGCTGTGCATATTTTGGCAATTCTTGACTTCAGAGTACCATTCATTTGCTCTGAGTCCTGATGCTTCTGGGCGATAGCTGCAGTGAAGTTTCTGCTCAATGTTTAATGCTGCACATAATAGCTGAATCGCTTTGTTATTGAAGTGTGTTCCCCTATCTGATTCTAAAGAGATAGGGAATCCGAACCTTGGTATCAGTTCTCTAAGCAGTAGCTTTGCAACTGTGAGACTGTCATTTCTACGATGGGGTATGCTTCAACCCATTGACTAAACACACACACAATCACCAACACGTACTTCAGTCCACCACATGCAGGCATTTCAATTAAATCAAATTGCATTCTGCTGAATGGTCCTCCTGCTCTTCCAATGTGGCTCAAGTTTACCACTGTCCCTGTTCCCACATTTAGTTGCTGACAGATTACACATCTGTGACACACTACTTCAGCTGCTTGTCTAAATTTCGGATTGAACCAATCGACTTTGAATAACCTAATCATGGCATCCCTGCCAATGTGTGCTTGACCATGGTAATACCAAGCCATCTGAGACAGCAGATCATTCGACAATACCTTCTGACCCTCCTCAGATGCCCAGATCTCATCTGGTCTCTGTATACACTTCAGCTTTGCCACCAGCTTTTTCTCTTCCTTGTCTGCATTTTCTTCCAATGTTTTCAATTCCTCTAAGGAGTCAATTACTTTTAATGCAAAATTTGCACAACTGGTCTCTTCTTCTTGCATTAATTCCCATTTATCCTTAAACGATATACAGTGCAGGGAGCAAACCTTGCTACCTGATCTGCATGCCCATTTCCCAAGGAGATGCAATCTGGTGTTTTCTGGTGTGCACTGCATTTCACTACATCAATCTCTTCAGGTAATTGTAATGCATACAGTAATTCTTTTATCCTGTCACCATTTCTCACTGGAGTTCCACTTGAGGTCATAAACCCTCTTGGCGACCACAGTTGACCAATTTCATGAACAATTCCAAATCCATATTGACTATTCGTGTATATTGTCACTCGCAGCCTGGTAGAAACATAGCAAGCTCTAGTAAGAGCTACCAATTCTGCCACTTGTGCTGAATATACGCCTGGAAGCCAAGATGCTTCAAGGGTTCCTGTAATTGTACATACAGCATATCCTGCTCTCAATGTGCCTGTTCCATCTCTGTGGCATGAACCATCAACAAAAACAATTTGCTCATTTTCTTCTAGTCGAGTATCTAAGATATCAGGTCTAGGCTTTGTGCAAAGGTCTGTCACTTCAAGACAATCATGCTCTATGTCCTCCTCTTTTTCAACTTCAACAGTATCACTTGGCAATAACGTTGCAGGATTCAACACTGTACATCTTTTCAAAGTCACATTTGGAGCTCCCAATATGCTCGTCTCATACCTTGTCAGTCTGGCCCCCGTCAAATGTTGTGTTTTCTTTCTTGTCAGTAAGATTTCTACAGAATGTGGTACCATTACCATCACTGGGTATCCCATGACTACCCATTCACACTGGGAAAGGCTTTGACCAACTGCGGCTACTGCTTGCAGGCAACCTGGTAAAGCTGTTGCAACCGGGACCAAGGTAGCTGAAAAATAAGTTACTGGGTGAGAAGCACCTCCATGAACCTGTGTCAAAACAGACAAAGAACAAGCATCACATTCATGACAAAACAATGTGAAAGGCTGTGTGTAATCAGGCATTCCCAATGCTGGAGCTTTGTACAAAATCTCTCAACTCAGTGAAAGCCCTCATCTGATCCTCATCTAAACTAATGGGATCGGTTACTCCTTTATGTGTCAACTGCTGTAGGGGTTTTTGCAATGTCAGCAAAATTAAGAATCCATTGTCTATAATACCCTATCATCATGAGGTTTCAATGTACTGCACTGGAGTCAATTGACAAGGCAATTCTAACGACTCCAAATTCTTTTTCACAATCTGATTGAACAAGGATGGTGACTCCGTATACCCTTGTGGAAGCCTGCACCAACTGCAGACTTTATCTAGGAATTTGAAACTGAAAAGAAATGGACTATCCTCATAAAGTGGCACAGAAAATAAAGCTTGTGACAGATCGACTACAGTGAACCACTCTGCCTCGTATGGCATCTGAAACAGTATCACTGCTGGACTGGGCACAATCGGACAACACTTAACCACCATGTCATTCACTTTTTGCAAATGCTGTACAACTCGCACTTTCCCCCAAGGCTTTTTCAATCCCATTTTCGGTGAGTTACATGGGCTGCTCAACACTTCCCTTAGAACCCCCTGCTTCAGGAAATCTCCAATTATCTGCACCACTTTCATCATCACATCCTGCGCCATGTTATACTGTGGAACATTCGGCTTCAAAGTGATTTTATTAGGTTCCACTCCTTTGATCAATCCCACTTCTTTCCCTGTCAAATCCCAGACTTCCTCCTTTCCTGTTCCCTGCAAATCTGCGTGCAACTCCTTCAGTGTGAACATTGGAAAAATCTCAATCAAAGGGTACTTCTCGCATGCGTCATTAAGAACCATGGCTGACGCCTGCTCTTCCTCATCATCACTGTTAGTCTGGACTTCTATCCCTGCATCTGTACAGTTTATGGAACATTTGGTCTTGCAGAGTAAGTCTCTGACCAACAAAGATACGGGACTTGAGTCGCATACCACAAACCTGTGCAGTCCCAAATAATTTCCGATCTCAATTTGCACTGGTTCTGTAATGGGGTTTGTTACCTGCTTATTCTCCACTCCCACAACCTGAACCGTCCTTCCGGACAGGGGTAAATCTGGTACTTCAACACTCCTCACTGTGGAGCGCATGGCTCCAGTGTCAACCAAAAATGAAACCTTATGTCCCATCACCTTCCCCTCCACAAAAGGCCCTCTTTGATCTACCTCTAGGGATGCGGCAAGAATACAAGCTCCCTCATCCGAACTGTCACTCATCCATTCATAGTTTATTTCATCCTCACTGTGAAATGGGAACTGGTGTACTGTATTGTTACTGTTATCTGGCCTCTGGCCTGTGACCTGTTGAGTAAGCATAACTTGTTGCTGCTCCATCGGGGCTTGGAGTATGTACATTTGCTGTCTAGGCACCAAAATAATCTGCTGCTGTACTGGTGTTAAAGGAGTAAGTTGTGCTCGAGGCACCTGCAACTGTTGTACAGGCAAGAAATTCTGACATCGATTTTGAGCATTCGGGACTGGGCCCCTCATTCTCGGGACTCTTACAGTTTGAACTGTACCAACATCGCTTTGCTGAATCATTCCTTCCTGCACCATCAATGGGCACTCCCGCTTCCAGTGTCCCACGATTCCGCACAAATGACATGGCAACATCCTTTTCATGCCCTGCATGTCATTTTGAACAACCACAGTACTTAAATCTGGACCATGCATCACATCCGTACCTCGTCCTCTTCCCCTCACTTGAGGATGAAACATGACAGCCTCCTGCTGCGGCCGCATCAGCGGCACTAAAGCTCCTTGCACTCCTGATTGTGCTGCCTTAATCTGCATCACCATTGCCTTTTCCTTCAACTTCTTTTGCTTCAACTCAGTTTCATCGCTGCAATATTAAGCATACTGCAACACCTCATCAATCGGCTTTGCCTGGCAGCAAATCAAATGATTCTTAGTCATCTGCCCTACTTCAGGTCTCAACCCTTCAACAAATATGAACCCACAATGCAACATGTCTTTTGGTTCAACCGCTTCCTTACCACTGTACTCCTTGAAAGCCTTTAGCAGTCTTTCATAATAAGTGTGTATTGACTCTTTAGTTTCCTGGACTGTCCTGTCAATCCTCTGCCAATCAATGTTTTTCAGAGAAATTCTTGTTTTCAAAAAACTCAGTTACCTTATAATAATTTTTCATTACCTCAGGTGACGGTGCGCCTGTAACCTTGTTTCTTTCAGGTTCACTAGTTGGCCAGTCTACTGCCCTCTTAAATTTGACGCACAAGTCAGATGGCACAACTATCTCGAACAAAGTATTCAAGTCTTCCCACAAACATTTAGAGAGTTTCACAAACCTCTCAGTCTGCTAATACCATTCGACTGGCTTTTCTCAATTTAGAATAATCATTTGTAAAAGACAATGGGCCAGATGTATCATCAAGGCCATTTGTGAATCGGATATAGCGATTCGCAAATGCTATTACCGATTCGCAAATTGCGATACCGGCCCCATACGCACCTATGGGCCTGTTGGCCCATATCTGTGAATTTTTTGCATTTCCAAAATTGCGATTTCTGAACCAGAAATCACAATTTTGGAAATGCAAAACCCCAGGGTGCTGGGGGCCTAAGGCCCCCTCTGCTGCACCCCAAAAAAATAATTCACCATGTAAGGTGCACACATGCCAAAAGGGCATGGGTGCTTTACATGTACAATTTAAAAAATGCATTTTAAATGCATTTTTAAATTTTGCACATGGTTACCACCAAGTTCAACTTGATGGTAATTAGCGATTCCTAAATGCCAAAATCACATTTAGGAATTGCTTCATACATTTGCTAAGAAATCGCAAATAAGGAATCCTTATTTGCTATTTCAACTTTAGAGAGTCGCAATTTGCGAGTCTCTAAACAGGGTCGCAATTTTAAGGAATCACTATTTTAGTGATTCCTTAAAATTGCGTTCAGAATGTATTTCATACCTTCTGAAATGGCATTTTGCATTCACAAACGGGCATTTGCACCGTTTGCGAATGCAAAATGCTTTCATACATCTGGCCCAATATGTCACTTCGGTGCCATGGGACATGAACAAACTGCCCCCCTGGGATCTCTCTCATCGGTAGCATTTTAACCGCTTCCCCTTTCTCTGCTCCTTCCGTTTCGCCTTGAGAGTCTCTTTTGTGTTTCTCTTTTTTCTTTGCCCATCTGCCTTCCCACTTTTCTCATTCTCCCCAATTCTGCACACTCTGCAGCAAGTCCCTCAAACGTGCTTTCATTCCTGCTGATATCATGTGTTCAAAATCCTTTGCCTCAAAATCCAATCTGTAACTTTGTCTCAAAGGTTTCGTCGTCTTAAAATCAATGCCATGCTTCTCTGCTACTTCCGCTAACTTCTGGTGTATTTTCCCTACTTCTTTTGTAATCCTTGGGCACAAGTACGTCAGCTCCTCTTCAGTGTAGGATTCTAACCTATTCAATCCCATTGTATCCTCAACTAATTTGTTTGCTTCAATATTTAGTCCCACTCGGTTCAACTGATCTTCCCCTTTAGATACACCTTGTGATGAATTTAGACTATCCAGCCAAGTAGTTAACTGCTGAGCTGTTAACACTTGTAATGAGATGTTACTCGCGTTAGTCACTGGTAGCTGCTGTGCCCCTGTTCCCAAAGCTTGTGGTGTCAAAAGTCTCAAACTCTGATTTGCATTAGAGACATTCGATGCATCTGGTAATGTCACAAGAGGACTAAATCCTGCAGGAGATTTAAGCTCACCCAGACACGTTCCGGAGGATGATGTTGAATGCACTGAGTCTCCCACTCCCCTTCTCACCAAGGGCAAGATGTATCAAGGTTTTTTGCATTCGTAAACGGTGCGAATGCCCGTTTGCGAATGCAAAAAGCCATTTCAGAATGTATGAAAGACATTCTGAACGCACTTTTAAGGAATCGCTAAAATAGCGATTCCCTAAAATTGCGACCCTGTTTAGAGGGTCGCAAATTGCGACTCTCTAAATAAGAAATCGCAAATAAGGATTCCTTATTTGCGATTCCTTAGCACGAGTATGAAGCAATTCCTAAATGCCATTCGGCCATTTAGGAATCGCTATTTACCACCAAGGTGAACATGGTGGTAACCATGTGCAAATTTTAAAAATGCATTTTTTAAATTTACATGTAAAGTACACATGGCCTTTTGGCATGTGTGCACCTTACATGGTGAAAAAAATAATTTAGGGGTGCAGCAGAGGGGGCCTTAGGCCCCCAGAACCCTGGGGTGTTGCATTTCCAAAATTGAATGTTCCATATTCTGGAAAGATAGTGTCCCTTGATTCTTATTCAGTTTACTCCATTGCTTCAACCAAAGACACAAAGCTATGCCCTTTTCTGTCATCACAAGATGCGCCGAAGAATCCTCCGGTGGGGTTGGTTCCCCCACTGACGCTTTAATGTAAGAATCACCCCTCACCACACTCTTTAATGCCTTGAAAAATTTCATTTTGCCTGTTTTTGTGTACTATAAATTAAATAAATGAAATGACTTTTACTCCCAAGATTCCCTTCACCCGTTTACTCAACCAATTGCCTCTAGTGGATGGCTGCCAATCCAGTTGCGGCTCTTCTCAGTAACCGACCTATCCCAGCGCGGCACACACTGACGTCACACTGACTCACAGCGGCTGACAAAGTCTTGCGGCTTGTCCTCCTCAACTCAATTTCACTCAACTAATGCATTTATTGCGAGCGTCTTTACCAAATATTAACTAAAACAAACCTGATGGTTTACTACAGGAAGAGACACAATCGCTTCAGGGACCTTATGGATTTTCACTAAAGGTACTCTCTAGCTCCTTAGCTATTCCTCTTTCTCTGTCCCCTATGTCCGTAAGTAAAATTCGACCCTCAAACTTTACTCTCAACTGATCTCTGGGTCTGTCCTGGTGCACATAGGACTCACCAAATTTCAGTTGAAGTTTCTTTTATTCATCTAACATTCTATCTGACTTGTTGACCACGCCCGATCAACCTAATAAACCAGACAGGTTAGAACATATACCCAAGTGTCTCCTACACTTGTCAATATACTCCGGAACCGGAGTCCTAGACCACGCAGGGTCTGTACATCACCAAAAACCATGTGGACAATTTTTTTGCACAAAGCGCCACACACATATGAAGTTCGACGACTTCCCTGCTCTCACACTTTGGAGTACGCACACTCCTACTATCTATGAACTGGAGTGCGCAGACTCCCTACTTTACCTCACATACATCACAATTCACCTGCGGTCTGCTTAAGCCTGTGCAAGCACAATTTACTACCTTCACACTATTTTAAAACATGCCAGGAACATACTCAATCTTACCAATGGGATCCAGGACCTGGGAAAATCATTTCTGGGCTTAAGGGAACATCATTTTTGCTACCATTGCCATTTTAGAAAAACAAAATTCAACCCTCATAAAAATTCAAACAACTATACTCAACTTCTAAACTACCACTATAACCTCTACTCACCACCCAACTAGTTCCCTAAGGAAACTAACCATCAAGCTGCTACCAAAAACTGCTAGCGCGCCTTGTCCTTAGTAAGTAAACTTACAAGGGGGCATGTATAAGTCGATGAATCTTTTAGATCGTATAGAGTATCCTAGTTAAGTGGTGACCAAAGAAAAATCTACAAGAATCCCAAACCAAAACATATAACACCAAAACCTAGTCTAATAAGAAAATACCATCACTCTCAAAAAGGTTAGTTCGTTTTATTCCCTATTAGTTACAATTCTAATCAAAACCTTTATTTCAATGAATCCATGGTTAATCAAACTTTATTAGCATCATGAGAAATAATTAATCAAGATTTTATTAATGAGCGAAAACAACATTAAACTAAGATGGCAAATTCATAAACATTGATTAATTCAGCAATGCGAGTCAAAGTCAAAGTCACCATTAAGTCGCCCTCTGTCAGCCTACCTATCTCAGATTAGCATTAGCATGTGGGTATTCATGCGAAAAACAATTTGGTCAAAAATCAATAGTTTGAAAAATAATCTAACTAAGAGAGAAAGGCATTCTAAGCAGCGCAGTTGGTACCTAGAAGGAAACGCACATTAGTCAATCAATCATTTATAGCTATCTATCCAAGATAGATCAGCAAAAACTCATTTTCGTCAGGTCATCAGTCATCAGCAAGGCTCGGGCTCAAAGGGAGCAAGCCCAAATTTCAGCACTTCGGACAGTGTCTCCTGCCGTCATCAACTTTCGCCTCTCCACTCTGATTTCCCTTCTCCTGTCATGACTTTTTATTAGGGTCTCTCAGTCCATCACACAAAGTGCTAATTCGTCAGCCTTATCAGTGGTTATGACTCTAACCTATAGTTTTTGTTTACCACTTATTCGCATCAGTTCGAGCATCAAGTTCCATTAATATGATTGGTCCTTCTGTCGATGAGAACATCATCCGGCTCTTCAGGTAACAAAATTGTTGCCCACTGCTCTTAGTCAGTGGTTCCATTGTTCAAGTCCTGGGAAAGTACATTTAGCCTACTCTACACATAATTGTATCAATTTGTTCTGATCGTCTCCTGTCCGCTGGTGAGTTTGCAGAATTTCTAGCAGAGCTCATTTTGAACTCTGTACATTTCAAGGTCCTTTTTTCCAGTCCCAGTCCTCTGCGGCTCATCGCGGCTCCATGTTTAAGCAAGCAAGGCCCAGCGCCGATCAGGCCTCTAGGTCGGCTAAGTTAAGGATACGAAGCATCATAAACATAGGTTATATCATCAGTTATGGCATATTAATACAAAATATTAAAACTTTAACATTATTTAGTACTGTTAACACAGATCACCCCGTGGGTACATTTTGCACATAACACGTTATTTTCATTTATTAGTTTTCAAATGTCATTTTTCTCATTAGTATGTATACGCAAATCAGTAGAATATTTGCATATCTGCTGCAACACTGTATCTTTTGCATCTTTTCATGGGACCTATGACGTGTTGACCCAGATGCGTGCTGTGTCTTTTGCTACTCTTTGCATGATCTAAGAAGTGGTTCAACCAGATGTCTGTTGTGTCTTTTGCATTTTTTTGTAGAAACTATAAGGAGTTGACCCAGATGCTTGCTGTGACTTTTGCAGCTGTTTGCAGAAGTGTCTTTTGCAACTCTGAAGTTGGTTGAACCAGATGTTTACTGCGTCTTTTTCATCTTTTCGTAGGATCTATGAAAGGGCTGAACTGGATTCATTATTAGTATTTTGCATTTATTCGCAGAGCCTATCAAAGGTTTGAACAAGATGAATGCTGTGTTTCTTTTACAACTCTTTGCAGGACCTACAAACGGGTTGAACAAGATGCACACTGCAACTTTTGCATCTTTTTGCAGCACTTATGAAGGAGCTGAACCGGACGTGTGCTTTTGTCTTCTGCACTCCTTTCCGGTACCTATCTAGGGGCTGAACTAGATGCATGCTGTGTCTTCTGCATCTTTTTGCTGGACGTATCAAAGGTTTGCATTAGATGCATGCTATGTCTTTTGCAAACCTTTTGAGGACCTACGAAGCGGTATATCCAGGTGCATACTGGGTCTTTTTCATCTTTTCGCAGAACCTATGAAGGGGTTGAACCAGATGCATGCTATGTCTTTTGCATCTCTGCAGGACCGATCAAGGGGTTGAACCAGATACATGCTCTGTCTTTTGCATCTTTTAGCAGGACCTATCAAAGGGCTGAACTAGATGCATGCGGTGTCTTTTGCATATGTTAGAAGCACTCTTGCATGCGGCTTCTTCTGTATCTTTTAGCAGCTCATATTCAAGTGGTTAAAACAGATGTGTGCTGTCTCTTTCGCACGGGCTATCAAGGGTTGAACTAGGCGCATGCTCAGTTTTTTGCAATGTTTTGATCAGAGGGGCCACGAGGCAATTGTGCTGCCTAATGAGTTCCAAGGGCTCTGTGTTACCTTTAATTTAGTTTGTGAAGAGCAGAATCTTCCAGTGCCAGTAGTTCTATAGTGATTCACATCGGGGACAGTATAGATATATCAACTTGGTATGAATAAAACTATGGAAAGTTAAATCCCTATAAAACAAACCTGTAACTTTCAATCTTTCCATTGACTGCCTTCTTGTCAAGCATCCTCTCACCCTGGTCGCGTTTAGTTTGCACTACACAAGAACGAAGAAAATAGGTAAAAAATAAATGGGGTTCAGCACCAAATCCCATTCAAAGCTCAAAGATTAGGCTTAGAGCAAGCAACCATGCAGAAAAAGAAGGAGGAGAAAAACAGAGGCAAGTAGCAAGGGAGCCTTTCTATTTCAGCCTGTAGCTAGCAGACGTTCACAGGCTTGAGAAAATGTATGAAAAATACAGACAAAAAAAAACAGCCAAACTGCCTTTGCCATATGTTAAATTTGTTTGCAATTTGCTCATTTGTTTTGCAATACTCACATGGCAGGCTACACAGTAGATAAAACTTTTCCACTCCAGAGACAGCGGAAATTCCTCTTTTGACTCCAAGACCCCGCTCAGGCCCACTCATAGAGAAAAAAACCCTTAACATTTTGGAACAACATACATCTTAAGAAGGCCAAACAAGCTGGTAAAAAAGTTGAAAGTCACTGATGCCAGGTGTTGGAAATGGCCTTTCTGCAGGGTCACCCTCCAAACCTTTTGCCTTCTTCCTCTTTTTCTGACCTCATTTTTTCTGGCTTTAGGACTCTGCACACTTTACCACTGCTAATCAGTGCTAAAGTGCATGTGCTCTCTCTACTATATGTGAAGTACTGGGTTTTTCAGAACCCAGTGGTGCCAAGGAACACACCCTAAGACTTCGAGTCCTTCCTGTTTCAGACTACAGAAACACAGAGTCTTCTTGGTGAAGTCAAAGATCTTGTTTATTGGCTGCAGCCAGTAACAGGTATCCTAGAAGTACAACACAGTGTATATTCTCAGGAGACTGCTTCCCTTGCAAAGCTAACCTTCTCTTTTATACAAAATATTATGCTTTAGGCAAACATTCCTTATTTTACAGTTGACCATTCACATATTTTCACTACAAAGAAATAGCAGGGTTATGATGACAAGCCATATTTCAGTTTGTCCAGCACTTAATCAATTACCCGGCAAGGCTCAGTACTTTCATCAGATATCGACGGACCCCCAATATAAACAGGCACCTCCTCCTTGTAAAGCAAGTCATAAAGAAAGAAACAGGGACAGGTGTGTGTAAGATTAGGCATGGTTTGTGTGTGATTAAAGGTTTTATGATGTTTTGTGCCTTGATACTAATCTCATTCGGCCATTGGGAATGAAACTGGCCGAACAGGTTTGGCTTCAGGCAGTGGAGTCAGCTTGCCCAGGTCACAGAGGAGTCAGCAAAGATGTACGTGTCCTTCAGACTCGTTTTCGGCATTAGTCATTGGCCTATGTGAGGGCAATCACAAAATGGCTGTCGTTTAAATGGAACCTCAGAGTTTCAGGATGGAAACTCTAATATTCAGGTGATTTCGTCACCTGAATATGAATACAATGCTTGTGCATACTATTCTAATCATTCTCGGTCTGCTGATACCAAAATCGTTGTGATACGACGATGTTTATAACACGGGTCCAGAATTTTCAGTACCACAGACCCTCCTTTTGCCCTTACATAGGCAATAACCCATACTAACGCTAATCTGAGTCCAGGTCTATATTCATAAAGTCATTGAGATGTTGCTGTAGCATCATCCTATTACTTAGCTCGTCTTTTGATACAGGTTTCCTTACACACGATGTAGCACAGAGGCCACATATTGCAGGAGCACACTGTACACACAAACAGGACAGGAAAAGAATGGCTAAGATCATCCCAATGACTACCAGAGTCTTCCATCCCCAGGCGGATATCAGCTCCCAGAACCACCCCATCAATGACCAATCTCCTTTATCCACGTGAATAGATTCGGAGATCTTATGCAGTTTGGAAATGGCCTGGTAGACTGTCGGAGCGTTATCTGGGATGAAAACACAACAACTTGATTGGATCACTTTACATACCCCACCTCGGTCTGCAAGTATGACGTCTAATGCGACCCTGTTCTGAAGAGTCATAAGGCGATCCGACTGGAGCTCAGCAGTCAAATTACTAAGGGCACCGGCGGTTTCAACTACTGTGGATTCAACCACCCTTGTCAATTGCCTTATGTTCCTGCTGTTAACCATAGGACCCCAAAACAGCAGAAAACCCTTTATGAAATCTCCAAATTCTTGTCCTGTAGTGTCTTCTTTACTTATCTAACTATCCTTGTCTTATGGTAATCTGCCGCGGCCGTGTAGGTGGGAGGTAACAGGAACGAAACAAAACATGTGCCTGAGAAGTCAGGGGGCAACCATGTATAGGCTCTATTATGGCAGATGAAATAGGTACCCTTAGCTGCTAATAACGAAGGAGAAGTCTGAGACGCAAAAACATATGTTTCAGTGCAGATACTTTTCCCTAACTGAGCTCTGGGATTTTTGCCATTACCTTGCAGACATAGGTGACCCTGATGGGGTACAATCCAAATCGGGGAGGATCTCTTTGCTCGCTGGTTTCCACTCAGAGTAACTCCATATCCTGTTATGTTCCATCCAATATATGCTAGTGTCTCATCTCTCGGGATAGTCTCATAGGAAATATCTTCCCTAATCATATCTACTATACCCTTAGCTAGAGCACTATTCTTAGGATTATCTTTCACAGAACGTAGGGGGTTGGCTTCATACGCGTATATGAACACCGTTCTATATGCCCACACAGAACCATTATGGCTGAAAGGCAGGACCAGATAAGGGATACCTTTATCAGTAGTATGAGGCATAAGACCACACACCCAACAGTTAGTTGTGTTCACTACTGATTGGTGTTGGTGTAGAAGCTGAATGAATGAATTATTGACAAATTCTAATCTTCTGGCAGACTCGTGTTCAGGCAGGGGGTGAAAAGAATGCGAGGAAACAGTAGAAGGAAGTATGGGCTGTGTAATGGGTGCAAATGTCACTTGAAAAGAGAATAAAACATATCCTATTAATGTCATTACACTAAGCAACATGAAAATACATAATATCAAAAATCGTTTCTTTGTCATTATTATACACATTCTGGCTTTAAAGTCCATCTGTTTGGCTGGTCTCTCATTCTTGAAAAACTCCATCCTCTCTAATTGCTGCTCGCGGTGGTAGGGTGTTCTATGCTAGGGAATGCTTCTGTCAGTCCAGGGCAACTCTCTTAGACCGACCAGAACTGTCGACCTAACGTCTTCAGCTGCACTCCAAAAGACTTGGGCAACCACAACCCTACAGCTGAACCCGGATGGCGGTTCGAAAAGAAAAAAAACAAAAATTAAGAAAGTTTCTCAGATGAGAGAGCCGCACTTTTAAAAAAAATAGCAAAGGAACGGGAAAAAAATTATTTGTCCTTAGTTCTTGGTCTCAAATTATAACGGCTTTTTCCAGGTACTGTCTGGTTCTGGAACAAGAGTTCAGGCTCTGTAGTGTTCAATCGAATTGACGGTGGCACAGCTTCTTGCAAATTATTGTCACTTTCTCATTCAGAAATTGTTCCTTTTACACGTGCATCGCTAAATGGCAAAAAACGAGGCACAGTCTCAGTCTCAGAGTCAGCGATCCCCTCCTGGACCCACCGGTCGTACGGTAGAGGAAATGGGCCCTCTTGCAGTGTACGCCGTGGATCCAGTTCTTTTTCCCTTCCACTCGAACAGCTGATCTTGTTGAGAGAAGGACGAGGTGGAGGCCGGTCCAACGGGGCTGGTCATTCTTTGTCCGCTGAAAGTTCTTGACCAGCACCCATGATCCAGGATCGATAAGATGTCCTGGAGCTTCAGAGACCTGAGGCAGAGTATCGTGAACCTGTTGGTGTAGAACACGCAATTTAGCCGTCAATTCATACAAATAATCAAGCAGTACAGGGTGTTCAATCTCACTGAATTTTGTTGGTCTTGGCACTCCCCATATGTTGGCCGGGCGGCCGAACACAATTTCATAGGGACTAAGTCCCACTCGCGAATGCACAGTCATTCTTGTTGATAGGAGTGCTAAAGGCAGAGCGTCAGGCCATTTAAGACCAGAGCTCGCTTGTATCTTTGCCAACTTCAGTTTTAGCGTGCCATTATAGCACTCTACTAGTCCAGCTGATTGGGGGTGATTTGCAGCGTGGAATTTTTGCTGGATACCTAGCCCCTCACATACTTTTTTCATCACTCGACCCACAAATTCACTCCCATTATCACTCCAGACCATTCTCGGCATTCCAAACCTAGGGAAGAATTCTTTGGCAAGGGCTTTAGCTGTGGATAAGGCAGTGTTGTCTTTTAAGGGATATGCTTCTACCCATCTTGAAAAGGCACAAACAACAACGAGTACGTATTTCAGATTGTTGCACCTTTCCATGTGGATGAAATCTAGCTGCAAAACCTCGAACGGATACGTTGGAGGCGCAAAATGACCAGCTGGAGTTGGTGTTCCCCTACCAGGATTGTATTTCAGACACACCATGCAATTCTTGACCACATTCTCTGCACATTTAGGAATTCCAGCATTTTGCCATACTGGAGCCAACAACTTACAAATCCCTTTCACAGTGATATGGGCCATTGCATGAGCCATTGTCACCACTGCAAGCACATACGCATCGGGTAACAACCATCGCTGATGTTCTGACAAGTCAACCCAACAACCATTTTCATCCAATTTACCCGTACTTTCTTTCCACACATTCAACTCTTTCTCTGAAGCTTCAGCTTGAAGAGACTTCACACCCTCTATCGTATCTTCAAACATTCCAACGTCACCAATCCATCTTGCGGGGCCTGCAACATACATTCGATTCATCACATCTTTTGCTGTTTCTTTTGCGATTTCGTCAGCAAATGTATTGCCACAACCGACATCATCAGTAACCTTCTTGTGTGCACTGCATTTCACAATCGCAACTTGTAATGGCAAGGTCAGTGACTCAAGAAGCTCATTCACCAACTGACCATGCTGAATTTTAGCTCCATGCGAAGTCAGGAACCCACGTTCTTTCCACAATCGTCCAAAACTATGGGCCACACCAAACGCATACTGGCTGTCGGTATATATGGTCACTTTCATTCCTTTCGATAACACACACGCTCTCGTAAGTGCAATCAGCTCTGCTGCTTGAGCTGAATTATGTGGTATACGTGCAGCTTCAACAATCGTATGCAAAGTTGTGACAGCATATGCTGCAGTCGTATCACCATTCGGAAGCTTGAAGCATGAACCATCCACCCATAAGGTACCATTACACTTTACAAGAGGAGTATCTTTAAGATCTACTCTCCCTTTCGTTTCTTCTTCTGTCCTAAGAAAACAATCATGTTGTTCAACATCATCTGTCTCTACTGAAATCGGCAATAACGTGGCTGGATTCAACGTATTGCACCTCTTTATGTGCACATGACTCGCTAACAGTGTCAACTCGTAACCTGACAATCGAGCACTAGTTAAATGCTGTGTCTTGGTCCTGTTTAACAACGTGTCCACTGCATGTGGAACCATCACAATCAACATATTATTCATCACTAACCCAGCAGACTGTCGAATAGAAACACACATGTGCCCAGGGCTGTACTTTAAATTCTACTAGTGGGATGCAGCACTGGTTGTGCCATCCACTAAGTAGTCCCCTAACCATGTCTCAGGCCTGCCACTGCAGGGCCTGTGTGTGCAGTTACACTGCCACTTCGACTTGGCATTTAAAGGTAATTGGCAAGTCTTAAATTCCCCTTTTTCTATATATGTCACCCCTAATGTAGGCCCTAGGTAGCCCATAGAGCAGGGTGGTATGTAGGTAAAAGGCAGGACATGAACATGTGTATTCTATATGTTCTAGTAGTGTAACACTCCTAAATTCGTTTTACACTGCTGTGCGGCCTGCTCCTTTCATAGGATAGCATTAGGGCTACCCTCAAATACTGTTTGAGTGGTAGATTCAGATCTAAAAGGAGTAACCAGGTCACATTTAGTAAGGTCAGAATGGTAATAGAAAATCCTGCTTATTGGCGAAGTTGGATTTAATATTGCTATTCTAGAAATGCCACTTTTAGAAAGTGAGCATTTCTCTACACTTAAATCATTCTGTGCCTTATAATCCACGTCTGGCTAGGTTAATTGACAGCTCCCTTGTGCATTTCACTCAGACAGCCCCAAACACAGGATGCTCAGTCACACCTGCACACATCTGCATACTGAATGGGTCTTCCGTGGCTGGGAGGGTGGGGGGCCTGACACTTACATTTGAAAGGACAGTGGCCTGCCCTCACACAATAGACTGCCACACCCCCTACTGGGACCCTGGCAGACAGGATGGAACTGAAAGGGGACCTTGTGCACTTCTAAGCCACTCTTTGAAGTCTCCCTCACTTCCAAGGCACATTTAGGTGTTTTAGCAGGATCTCTGACCCTACCAACTCAGACACTTCTGGACAAGATACCATTGGAAAAGAACCCTGAACCAGAACCTGCAACCTGCCAAGAAGAACTGCCTGGCTGCCCAAAGGACTCACCTGACTACTTTTCTTAAAAAGACTGCTGCCCTGCTGTTGCCCTGCTGTCTTGCTGTCCTCTGGCTCTGCTTAGACGTGCTCTCCAAGGGCTTGGATAGAGCTTGCCTTCTGTTCCCTGAAGTCTCAGGACCAAAAAGACTTCATTTCTGCAAAGGAACTCCTTGCGCTGTGAAAATCAATGCACAGCTTGCAAGAAACAACGCACAGCCTGCATCTCAGTGAGAAAATCACTTCATGTCAAACCGGATCGACACAGCCCTACATCCCAAAGAGGAGAACGATGCAGTGCCAGCGTTGCGACTGGAAATTCGACGTACGGCCCACTGGATCAACGCAAAGCTGAGCTGGAACGACGCAGCCCGACTTCCTGAGAGAAATCAGCACAGCGCCTTCTGTGAGGCAGAAATTTCCACGCATCACTCACCGGATCGACAAATCCCCTTTGACTCCATCCTGCACACCCAGGATTTCAATGCAACGTCCCCGGGCCATCCGAAAACCCTACAACCTGAAGAGGATCCCAGTCTACGTGCCGGAAATTGACGCAAAGCGTTCCCTGCGTGAAAACTCAACAACACATCGTCTGTGTGCACTGGAAAAATAGACATACAACTCTGCGTTTTCGACGCAATTCCTCCTCCGCGGTCCCCTGTGGAGAATTTGAACGCAAACCAGGTACTTTTGTGCTTGCAAGAGACACTTGTTGCTTTTTAAAGACTAAAGGCTCTTTATGTCATTTTTACAGTGATTTTTCAATGTATACTTATTGATTCTTGATTGTTTTGACCTGCATTTACCAGATAAACATTGTAAATATTTTTCTAAACATTGTGTGGTGTATTGTTGTGGTGTTCTACTGTGTTATTGCATGATTTATTACACAAATACTTTACACATTGCCTTCTAAGTTAAGCCTGACTGCTCAGTGCCAAGCTACCAGAGGGTGGGCACAGGATAATTTGGATTGTGTGTGACTTACCCTGACTAGAGTGAGGGGCTTGCTTGGATGGGGGGATAACCTGACTGCCAACCAAAGACCCCATTTCTAACATCACATCTCACTGCAAAGCGGTAGACTTCAGATTGGGATTTATCATGTTCTGCTTGAACGCTGCTCCGTTCTCGGACTATACACTACTTAGAATTACTTTGGTAATATGCCAAATCTCTTCCACAGTCTTTTTTCAGTTCACGATACCACTGAATACTTCTGTAAACGCTTGGTGCAACAGCAACATGGCTATCTGGTTATTCACTGCCCATAGTTGATTCTTCAGACTCTCAGGACTACCGACCTAGAAATGCTTTATTTTTGATTTTACAAGTGAATACTTCTGGGAACTTGGTGCAACTACAATGCAGATATTTGGCACTTTCTACCTAGACAATTTTTGAGTTTACTAGATGATCTTTTTTGTACGAGCCTACTTTGCAATCTTCAGAACATAACCATTAGCCTTGAAAAAGTCACATTAGTGTCAAATCACGTCAGCTGTTGATGATTAAAACAATATGCCAATAAAAGGTCTTCAACTTCATGTGCTCGTCTACGCATCCTTACTGTGAAGGGATTTTGTTCAGAACAAGTTAAAAACCTTGACTAAATGTGTGCGAGGGTATTTCTGGTTAAAACAAAAGCTGAACGAGCCTGGTAGAAGTCTAACACTGAGATGTCATAGAATAGGCTTCAGCCGCCATCTCGGCACATGCAGTATTAGTACACTGCACTGTAGTCTGTTACCAGTGCCCTCTGGTGACATGAGGTCATCGCTGAGCATCACTTGATCACATCACTCTGAAATACTGGGTTCCTCCATGAGGATAGTAGGGTAGGGCAATCAGAAGCTAGTGTTGTTGCCCAGGAATGTTGCAATAGGCCCTCTGGGTCGATGCCCCCACAGGGCCTCAAGGATTCCTGGTTTCTTTAAATAAGTGCTGGAAGGCCAACCTGCATCCTCCTGTAGAAATTAACCGCTGCAGGACGCCGAGTATGACAGGCCCAGAGGGGAAAATACAAATCTTTCTGACCTACACAGGCCAGACTTATGACAGAATTTGGCACATAAGGTCAGTTGATTTTTTTTATTTTCCTGAGCATTATCAATTTTCTAACTAACTATTTAAAATGCAAGTTTGGTAGCTATAGTAGATATAAGCTTGTGTTTTTACCATCTATTGCTGTGGAAGTATTACAGACTTTCTAGGCTAATTACATAAAATGTGACAAAAACAGAAATAAAATGCAAGTTTGGTAGTTATAGTAGATAAAAGCTTGTGTTTTTACCATCTATTGCTGTGGAAGTATTACAGACCTTTCCCATTTTGCAATTATTTTTTATACATTATGCTATACAATAATGTTGTTTCTCATTTAGAAATAAATGTAAACATTGGTTGCAAAATACTCCTCTTCAATTTATCTTGATATTATTGTATATATTGAGTAACTAGAATTAACAATAATTGTACTCACAAATTGAGTCACTGTGTGCATTCTGTCCAGTTCATGGAAAATACCCTTCACTAGTTTGTACACACACACACGAACATATAAACTAACTGCTTAAGGAAAACGCACTTTCACTTAATATTAAGTCAGCCCTCTGGTACTGTCAATGGTTGAGAAACTGTGGCATTATCGATAAAATACATACCATGCAATAAAATACGCATACAAATAGCATTAGAATGATGCCTGCCTCGGATTCACAGGCCTCTGGACAGATACTACAACACAGCCCCCACCACAGGCTGAAGCCAAGAGAGTCTCTGTATCCAAAACGCAGTCATTCCGAATTTACCCAATTTGAAAGTCCTACAAAAATAGCAGCTGCGTTAGCCGGAAGTGCTTTCAGTCACTTGTTCCAGGCTGCTATGTACCTTTACTATCTTCACATAAGAATTTGCTCTTAAGCAGCTGAAGCGCGGAGCTCGTCTATTTAATATCCGCGGTAACCGCATTCATTAGGAGTTGTACAATAATACCTTGTTTGCCTCTCGGCCTACTCAAAACCACTAAAGGGCCTCTGTAAAAAAATTTGTCCACTCGAGGGCAGCATGGGATAAAACAACTAGAGGGGAGATGGGGGGGGGGGGGGCGTGGGGAGGGGTTGGAAAGCACAAGTGACAGAGTGCAGCAGGAAGGAAGGCAGGAGCAGATGGTGGGGCCTCACTGTAAGGTACGTTACGCTTGGACCCCGCACACACAAATATGCTGCACCCAGAGGCATAAAAATGGTAATTGAGTGGAGGCATTACTTTGCCTCATTTTATGCCACGCGAAGCATCTGCATAAAACCTTAGTAAATAACTCCCCTTGCCTGGTGTGCCTGACCCTGGCCCAACAATAGCAACCTTGCAATAACCCTAGTAGTAATCCTACGGGCTGGCCTTCCTCTTCACAGACAGGAGTATTTAATGCTAGGATGGCTTCTATGGAGATTTAAACTTCAGGCCTAGGTGCTAAATAGTCAGTCACTCATGTGGAGTTAGGTAACCTGAATTGATTATTTTCCCTTGTAAAGTGCAAAAAAGAAAGCAGCAGTATCTCGAGAAGAGTTGTGCATGCACTAAAGATACTCTGCACATCACTAAGAAGGAGATCTGCTATAAAGGAGAACTTTTATTAGATTTTAAATCAAACAGGTTGGTTTTAAGATTAAACTGCACCAAATTAGATTGAGAGCGTAGATGAATATACATTCTGTTCCATGCTTTCGAGATTATAGCAGCCATCGCCTGTCCCCCAATTCTGGATTTATTGAATTTGGGGATGGCTACATTAAACTGGGATAAGGACACAAGAGTTACGGTTAGTATATATCGATGAAATACATCTTTTTCATAGTTGTCTTCCCTCTGGAAATGGAGTGCCACATGGCCAAGATAGAGAGCCTCAAATAGGCACCTGTTTCCCTTAGGGAACCAGTGCATTGTACGAGCTGGTCTGAGATCTCTGCCTAAGGCCCAATTTCAGTATAGCCGCAAAGTTTCAAACAACCTGCGGCTTTTTGATGGCATATTGCCAGAGACCTAAAAACAAGTGTTTTCATAATCAAGACATCGCAGAATTAAAGCACGAACCTTAATCCTCTTAGGGGCACCCAGAAGCAATTGAAGAATATTCTGGATAACTCACATCAGTACCATACAGATGCCTACCAACTTGTGTATACAGGGTGTGCTTTAGGGCGGTGTGACCAGTGCGACCACACCAGGTGCTGACCAGGCTGGGGTTGGCGCTGACCTCAGGGGTGCACTGTGTCTAACAATAACTTACAAAACTTGCTATTTAGAAGCACCTGCTGAAAAGTTCCTTGTGTGTCCAGACTTCAGGAAGCAATAAAATGTCACCATAACTGTTGTGATTAATGTTCTTGCCAGAGAGAGATGGTTTTGTCCTGTGGCAGTTTTGACTCCCATAAATAATCGAAAAGGGTTAATATGCCTGATGTAAAGAACAGAACTATATTTTAAGGAATTGTAAACCAGCCTTTTCCAGCACTTTAAAGCAAATTAAATGTATGTCAGAGAGCTTATGGGGAGATGAGGGACACTTTTGCCAGGTGGTAGTGAGGGAATCCGAGGAGGTGGTCATCGGTGGGGGGGGGCGCCCAAAAGAATTGCTGCACCAGACGCCACCAGCACTAAAACTGGCCCTGTGTATATATGTGGTAGAAAAGAGAGCTTATAGTCAAATACAGTTCCAAGATTTTTAGCTGACGATTCTGGAATTGGAGAGGGGAGGGACAGATTTGGGGACCACCTTCAGGTCCAAATATTCTGGTTACTGAATATAACCATTTCAGTTTTGTTGCTGTTAAGGATAAGCCAGTTTACTCTCACCCAGTCAGATATACCAGTCATACATGATGAAAAGTGATCGAGGTCACCATTCAAACTCAGACTCAACTGAGTATCATCAGCGTAAGCGATGAATCTATCTCCATAGGCTTCAAATCAGTTTTGCCAGTGGAGTGGCATACAAATTTAAAAAAGCCCATCAATTTCTTGGCCTCCTTTTGTATGCTGCACACAGGATTGTGAAAAGTGGTGTCTCTTTTTAGCAACCAGCCTACAGTGCCTTCCGTTGCAAACCTATTAAGTTGGCTGGCACCAGTAAGTTTATAACTTTTTTTAAGTAACAGCAGGACAAAAACCGACAAATGCGCCAACCACATCCACCTCCTTTTCTCTCCTTTCAACCGTCTCCCAAACTGTTCCAGATCGTTAAGCCCATCGCATTCCATGAGCACGTGTGGAGGTGCGCGTCTCTTGGAATGTGATCACACAACGAGATCATGAAATCCAATACATCTTTCCACTTTACACAAATAACTTGCATTTTTCCTATATGATATGCAAAATTGCAAATAATACATACATGAATAATAACATCTGCCAAAACACTTGATGAGATACTTACATTGGAATGCGCTTGCTATTGCAAAAAATAATAGATGCAAAGCATGCAGAAAAAGTAATAACACAGATACTATTATATTATATAATCTTGGAACCTGATGGGTAATCTAATTACCCTGGATGGCCACATCAGTTCATTGTTTCTCTCATAGTCATGCTCAAATCTCATTTCATCCTTATTTCTCTAGTTCCTTCAGGACACTGCAATCTTGTTCTTGTTCCACCATTTACCATCCTCTAGTTTTACAGCAGATCCTTTCACATTCACTACCCTTTTAGGTTCTAAAAGCTGAGATTCTGCCTTGTGAATGATTCAAGGGCATTTTATTCTTACATAATTCCCAACACATACTTTCAGTTCTCTACTGGCTGGTTTGAATGGTGTTTTCACAAGACCATTGCTTCTTGGATGATAGAGAGATGTTTGATGTGCTTTATGCCCATGAATCTTATGAATTCTTCAAATTGTGATGACGTAAACTGGCAGTCATTGTCAGACCAAATCTCATCAGGAACACTTTTTCTGGCAAACAAGGACTCAAGAAATTCAATTACAGATGTGGAATTGGGCACTCTCACAAACTTGACTTCTGGTCAATGATTATAAAAATCTATGACTGCAATGCCATATTCAGAAATACCTGGGTGTCTCTCGTTCACCGCCCTTAGTGGTGAACGATTGCACTAGTGGTTTATGGTCAACTATAACTGTGAACTTCTAACTCCACAAATATTGTTTTAAGTGGACAATACCCCATCAACAGCTAGAGCCTCTCGTTCGTAGTTGCTTCTGCTCCCCTCAAACTTCTGGAGACAAATCCTACTACTTCTTCCTTACCTCCTCTTCACTGCCTGAGTACTGCTGCTAATCTTTTTTGACTGGCATCAGTCATGAGAATACTTTGTTTTCTGGTATCAAACAATTTAAGAGGTACTGCCTGTGCTATTTCCTTTTGAATTTGATTAAACTCCTTCTCACATTCTACATCTCAAGCAAATCTGACACATTTCTTGAGAAGATCCCTCATAGTAAATGTCTTCTCAGCGCATTTGGGTATGGATCTAGGGTAAAATTCTATCAATCCCATAAATAACCTTAACTGATCTTTATTTTCTGGGTGATTGAAATCTTCAATAGCTTTCACTAAACTGGTTTTAGGTTCAACGTCCTTTGATGATATTTGATATCCCAAATACTCCATGGTGGAAGTTTGCATTTTTTGAGACTCAGCATGACACTCTTATCTCTTAGAATAGTTAATACCTGATCCAATTTCTCATCATGTTTTCTTTTATTCTTTGCAAAGACTAGAACATTGTCTTAAAAAGCTATCACTCCAGTCATATTCATGAACATACTTTCCACTATCCTTTGAAACACAGCGGAAGCAGAGGCCAGCCCAAAGGGCATGCATTTAAATTGAAATAAACCTTCAGGGGTAATGAAGGCAGTGTAATGTCTGGAATCAGGATGTTAATTTATTTGTTGGTATGCTGACATCTTATCTAATAAACTGTTTTTGCCCCTTTGAGTGCAGAAAGCATTTTTGTTATATTAGGTAAGGGATATTGATCCATCCAAACCTGTTCATTTAAATTGCATATCCAGACACATATTTAAGCAACCATTGGCATTTCTAGCTAGAACAGTGGGCACTACCCAGTCTAAAGCATCTCAGTATTACGTCATTTTTGCTTAATTTATCTAATTCCTCCTTCAATTCTGCTCACAAAGTAAGTGGGACTTTGTGGATCTTGTGAACCACAGGTTGTGCATCCTTATTGACTCACATTTTGTGTGTAAAACCCTTGAATAAACCTAGGTTATTTTTTTAAACTGTAGGAAATGCTAATTTCCATGCTCTTTCTTGCACTGTTGAAACTTGCATGACATTTTTCTTCAATACTACCTCATCAGGATTATTGGGATCTAATAATATTCCTAGATTACCCTTGATATATATACAGTGCCCAAGCTCTAATATCCTTAAAAGTTAATTCTGCATTGAATTCTCCTAGTACTTCAATTGGTTTTCCTCTGTGACCTATTGGTCCAGTAGTAGGATGTCTTAATTATCCATGTTTTTATGAAGGGATCTTTCAATTTCTTCTCACTCAACAGTATAAAGGGAAATTCCAAGTTGGCCATTACTTTAACTTCCACTCCGTTTATATTTGTATAACAAATGGGTCTTCTTGTTCTTTGTTCTTTTATCCCTCTCACGCTCTCCTCCTGATTATTCATATTAGAATTTGTTATAGTGAACACTTTGTCTTCCTCACTAAATGATGTAATTCCCTCCTCCAGTTTGCTAGATTCAATTCTGTATTGTACTTGCATTTTGTTTCTCTATTGATCTACAAACTGTCACAAATTGCCCTTTCTTCACAAATTTGGCACACATTTTGTCAACTGCGGGACAAACTTTTGAATTACCTAGATGAGATGTACTACCACATCTGTAGCACACTAGATGTTTGAATAGCAGTTTCTTCTGTGGTATTCTCGATGTTTGAATGAGAGCATAATTTTTGAAGGTCTCTTGTATCTTGTTCTTTTTGTACTTACTTTTAACAGCCAAAACATTTTATGTCTGAGATTGTGTCTTTGAGTCAGATGATTACATTTGTTCCATGTATTACATTGTGCTCTCAATTTTGGTAGCTATCTCTAATGCTTTTTGTAATATCAAGTTCGGAGTGGGTAACAGTGCTTCCTGCACGCTTTTCCTGCTAGTTTTTTCTTCTAGCTGGTCCCTGATCATTTCTTCTTCAAAGGCATTCATTTTGCATGATACCGGAAGTATACGTAACACACCAACGTAACTGGATGCTGATTCTTGTATTCTTTTGTAAAATTTGTGTCTCTCTAATGTGACGTTTTACACGCTTTAAAACGTGTATCTAAAGATTTGATTGCTGAAGCATATTCGTCAACTCCACCTCCTTCGCCCTCTGCCATTAGGACTACTTCTTTGGGGATATGTTTCAAAATTTTACATCCTTCTGTTCCTAGAAAGTGTTTTAAAACGGCTAATTTTTTAGTATGTGAATGAGTCCCCATCAAGAGCATCTTGGTACGATTCAAAACCTTCCTTTCATTGGTCCCAATCAGATTCTGAGGCTATGAATTAGGTTGAAAGACAACAGGAGGTGCAATTGATTGATGCATGTTGGCAGTAGTTTACATGTCCGTAGAAGATGATGTACAGACTCATTCAATATGATGAGTTCAAAATTAATAATGTAAGTGTTAAGAAAATATTAAGGGCCTGATTATGACTTCGGCGGAGAGGGTTAATCCGTCCCAAATGTGACGGATATCCCACCGCCGAATTACGAGTCCATTATATCCTATGGAACTCGTAATAGGGTGGGCGGGATATCCGGCCCTAGGTGTCTTTGGTAGAAATGTGCTAGTACAGATTGTTAAATTATGGTACTTTGCCTTTTATAGTATTTGCTATGTATAGTGTGCGCATCACTGAAGATACGCAATTACCAAGAAGTAGCTATGTCACAATTTACATAAGAGGTGTGCAAAGAAGCCCAGTTAGTTGTGCATATTAACGTTTGTTGCACGCGCAAACAGTGCTGAATGCACTCTATGCAGGTTACTCAGTGTGTAGTATGTCAATAGATGAGGTGTGCGTGTCACCATCAGTTGCACACACTGGTTGTAATATATAAACAAAAGTGTGATGAACAATTGAAAAATGCTCAACGATTATGTGGGAAGTGGTGTGCGTGTCAACATAGTTGAACACACAGTAAGTTACTTTAAATGGAAAAGCGCAGGTTAAACTGAAGAACGCTCCAAAAAGACACTGCAAAGAGCGTTGAAGTATTAAATGGAGACTGTTCCAAGATGGCCGCCAGACGTCCATGCATGCAAACGACGTTATGCACAATCAATGAGAGGAAGACTTGCTTGCACAAGTGACGGTTGTCAGAATCTTAAGTAGAAACCCTGATGGTTCATTAAATAATAGTGTTTGAATAGCTCAATTTCTTCTCTTCATGTATAACTTCATAGCGTATATATTACATACATTGTGTTTGAAAATCCAATGTGTGTCCCCACTGTTACCTCAATTATCTTGGGATACTAAACTCCTCTGTAGAGGGTTGAGATTGTTCATTACACTCACTTTGCGCATAATAGGGCTGGTAGGAACATTGTATTCATGTTTTTTTTGTGTTTTCTACCTCTCCTTGCCTAGAAGGAGAAGCCAGAGTGAAGTAGGTGGCATGCTCATTTGTTTTAAGTTGTTTTATGTCATTGACGATGGAGTGTGTGTGGGCCTACCCTCTAAGAGTCTTGTGGGTCAAGGTGCACCAGAAACTGGGACACTAGAAAAGTGAGAAGTGCAGCAGTCAATAGGTGAACCACTGCAGGGACAATAGGATACACCCGGGAGCCTGACTTAGTAGAAGGCCTATTTGTGGATATTTATGCATAAGCCACATGTTAGAAATTTGGTTGTTGATTGACTGGGGTATGAGCACTGATCAAGCAGCAACCACAATCATAGTCAGGGTATGTGTCAGGCAAACCCTAAATTAACCTGTGCTCACCCTCTGGTCATGGCACAGAGCAGTCAGACTTAATTAGAGGCAATGTGTAAAGTATTTGTGAAACACTTCAAATAGTAAAACAGTGAAAACACCAACAAAAAGATTTCATACCAGGTTAGAAAAATAACTCTAATTCCAATAAATAAAACAAAACCATAACAACAAGAATCCAATAAGTAGAACGTCAGTTGTGTTTTTTAAGGAATAAACTGCAAAATAGCGCTTAAAAGCAGGAAGTGCCATTTGGGACATCTGGTCGAGCATCGCTTCCGATGAGCTCAGATGCTGCGATGAAGAGCTGCAGCATCATCATCGAAGCTGCAGTTGATGAGGGATGCAAGGACCTGGAACTGTCAAAAGTGTTGTGCAGTGGTGGTTCTGAAGGTGATGCACTGGTCCCAACATGCAGCGATGTTGGTCAGTTGCATCAGTACCGACCCAAGAAGTATCGCGATGGGCGGGTTCTGACCTACACAGCAGCGGCAGTGTGTCAGTACTGCTCTTGCAGCAGAGGATGTGTCGGTTCCGCTGGAGCAGGTGCCTTAGACCTTATACCCATTTCCAAGAGTCCAGAACTGGTGTGGCACTACTTAGCAGGGCAGTTTCACAGATGGCAGAGTCCAGGTGCAGGAGCAGGATGGTTGAAAGCCTTTTTTGTCCCTGAGACTTCGAGCCAGGGGGCCAGTCAGCTAGAACTTGTAGTCACTTAGAGTTCAAGTGAGGCAGGTCCAATCCTTCTCACAAAGGCACGAATCGAACAAAGCAGCACTCCAGCAGAGTGGCAGTCCTTTAGCAGCACATCAGTTCTTCTTCCTGGCAGTCTTCAGAGGTCCAGAAGTGTACTGAATTAGTGGTGTCAGAGGTCCAGTAATCACACCCAGTTGGGCCTTGAAATGGGGAAGACTTCAAAGACAGCGCAGCAAAGCAGCACTCCAGAAGAGTGGCAGTCCTTCAGCAGCACAGCGGCTCTTCTTCCTGGCAGAGTCTTCACAGATCCAGAAGTGTACTGAGTTGGTGGTGTCAGAGGTTCATCCTTTGAAATGGGGAGACTTCTAAGACAGTCCTTTAAAGTGCACAGGAGTCCTTCCCTTTCTGCCATGGCTCTAGACTCACTACAGGGGGTTCTGCAGCCCTTTATGTGGGGACACACCTATTCAGGTGTAAGTGAGGCTGTGGCCAGCTCCTCCCTCCCATCATACCAGGATGGCCCATCAATTCACACCTAAGCTCCCTGTCATGTGTGTCTGTCTAGACAGAATACACAAAGCCCAGCTGTCACCCACCCCAGACTAGTGATCGGAGGCAGGTATTAGGCACCAAGAGGCTAAAGTAAGAAAATGACAACTTTATACAAGTGGTATTTTCAGAATTGCAATTTAAAATCCAACTTCACTATAACTTGCAATTCTAAATTGCAATTCCAGAGGCACCAAACTCAAAAGGTTTATCTCTTCCCCTAGGAAAGTACCATCTTGCCTGGCATGTTATCCCCATTTTTACTGTATGTATGTTTGTTTTTGCCTATGTGTCACTGGGATCTTGCTAGTCGGGAACCCAGTGCTCATAAAGTATGCCCTGTATGTGTTCCCTTTGTGGTGCCTAAATGTATCACTGAGGCTCTGCTAACCAGAACCTCAGTGTTTATGCTCTCTCTGCTTTTAAAAATGTCACTGCAGGCTAGTGACTCATTTTGCCAATTCTCATTGGCACACTGGAACACCCTTATAATTCCCTTGTATATGGTACCTAGGTTCCCAGGGTATTGGGGTTCCAGGAGATCCCTGCAGCATTTCTTTTGCCACCCATAGGGAGCTCAGACAATTCTTACACAGGACTGCCACTGCAGCCTGAGTGAAATAACATCCACGTTATTTCACAGCCATTTTACACTGCACTTAAGTAACTTATAAGTCACCTATATGTCTAACCCTTACTTAGTGAAGGTTAGGTGCAAAGTTACTTATTGTGGGGAACCCTGGCACTAGCCAAGGTGCCCCCACATTGTTCAGGGCAAATTCCCCGGAATTTGTGAGTGCGGGGACACCATTACACATGTGCACTACATATAGGTCAATACCTCCGAACATGCCCATGTAACATGTCTAGGATCATGGAATTGTCACCCCAATACCATTCTGGTATTGGGTGGTGACAATTCCATGCATCCCCGGGTCTCCAGCATAGAGCCCGGGTACTGCCAACTAACTTTCCGGGATCTCCTCTGCAGCTACTGCTGCTTCCAACCCTTCAGACAGGTTTCTGCCCCCCTGGGGCCTGGGCAGCCTGGTCCCAGGAAGGCAGAACAAAGGATTTCCTCTGAGAGAGGGTGTTACACCCTCTCCCTTTGGAAATAGGTGTGAAGGCCTGGGAGGAGTAGCCACTCCTGGCCTCTGGAAATGCTTTGAAGGGCACAGATGGTGCGCTCCTTGCGTGAGCCTGTCTACACCGGTTCAGGGATCCCCCCAGCCCTGATCTGGCGTGAAACTGGACAAAGGAAAGGGGAGTGACCACTCCCCTGACCAGCACCTCCCAGGGGAGGTGCCCAGAGCTCCTCCAGTGTATCCCAGACCTCTGCCATCTTGGATGGACAGCTCTGAGTGACCAGTGCCAGCAGGTGATGTCATAGACACCTCCTGATAAGTGCTTACCTTTCTTTGTAGCCAATCCTCCTCTGTGGGCTATTTAGGGTCTCTCCTGTGGGCATCTCACCAGATAATGAATGCAATAGCTCACCAGAGTTCCTCTGCACTTCCCTCTTCGACTTCTGCCAAGGATCGACCGCTGACTGCTCCAGGACGCCTTCATAACCGAAATAAAGTAGCAAGAATACTACCAGCAACATTGTAGCGCCTCATCCTGCTGGCTTGCTCGACTGTTTCCTGGTGGTGCATGCTCTGAGGGCTGTCTGCCTTCACCCTGCACTGGAAGCCAAGAAGAAATCTCCCGTGGGTCGACGGAATCTTCCCCCTGCCAACGCAGGCACCAAACTTCTGCATCACCGGTCCTCTGGGTCCCCTCTCATCCTGACAAGCGTGGTCCCTGGAACACAGGAGCTGGGTCCAAGTGTCTTCGATAGTCCAGTGGCCCTTCTGTCCAAATTTGGTGGAGGTCAGTCCTTGCCTCCCCACGCCAGACAGTAATCCTGTGTACTGCGTGAACTGCAGCTGCTCGGGTTTCTGTGCACTTTTGCAAAACTTCCTTTGTGTACAGCCTAGCCCAGGTTCCCAGCACTCCGTCCTGCATTGCCCAACTCGCTGAGTTCGACTCCGACGTCGTGGGACCCTCCTTTGTTGCTCTGAGTTGACCATCGTCCTCAAATCTTCTAAGTGGCTGTTCAGGTGCTTCTGCGGGTGCTGCCTGCTTCTGCATGGGCTCCCTGTGTTGCTGAGCACCCCCTCTGTCTCCTCCTCCAATGGGCGACCTCCTGGTCCTTCCTGGGCCCTAGCAGCACCCAAAATCCTCGCAAGGCTTGTTTGCAGTCCTTCTGCGTGGAAACAACTCTGCATCCTCCAGCACGCCGTGGGACATCTTCTGACCAAAGGAGAAGTTCCTGGCACCTTTTGTTGTTGCAGAATCTTTGGCTTCTTCCACCTGGAGGCAGCCCTTTTGCACCTTCATACGGGATAAAGTGGGCTCCTGCCCCCCTTGACACTTGCATGACTCTTGGACTTGGTCCCCTTCATTTACAGGTCCTCAGGTCCAGGAAGCCGTCTTCAGTGTTTTGGAGTCAGTTGTTGTCCTTGCAGAATCCCCTATCTCGACTTTACTGTCTTTCTGGGCTAGAAGGGTAAATGTAGTCCTACTTTTCAGGGGATTGGGGTGGGGTATCTTGGACACCCTTAGTGTTTTCCTACACTCCCATTGACCCTCTACACACTACACTAGGCCTGGGGTCCATTCGTGGTTCGCATTCCACTTTTGGAGTATTTGGTTTGTGTTGCCCCTAGGCCTATTTCTTCCTATTGCATTCTATTGTGTTCTATATTGTTTGCACTAATTTTCTAACTGTTACTTACCTGATTTTGGTTTGTGTGCATATAATTTGTGTATATTACTTACCTCCTAAGGGAGTAAGGGCCAGATGTAGCAAGCCGTTTGCATGTCGCAAACTGCGAAAATCGCAGTTTGCGCCATGCAAACGGCCTCGCTGTACCGACTCGCAATTTGGAAATGCGATTCGCAAATAGGAAGGGGTGTTCCCTTTCTATTTGCGATTCGCATCACAATTCAGAGTTGCTTTGTGACCGCGAATGCGGTCGCAAAGCAACTCGCAGTAACACTGGTGGTAACTCATTCGCAAAAATATTTTTTCAGAACAGGCATTGGTCCTATGGACCACTGCCTACTCTGAAAAAAACGAAACCATATGTTTTCGGTATTTTTTTCATTTTGCAACTCGTTTTCCTTTAAGGAAAAGGGGCTGCAAAATGAAAAAAAAAATGCTTTATTTAAAAAGCAGTCACAGACATAAAGGTCTGCTGACTACAGCAGGCCACCATCCCTGTGAGTGCAGGGACTCACTATGGGGTCGCAAAATGCGACCCACCTCATGAATATTGATGAGGTGGGTCTTTGCGACCCCATAGCAAGTCGCAGAAGGTGTCTGAGACACCATTCTGCATCCGATTTTGCGACTTGAAAATTGCGAGTCGCTCAGACTCGCAATTTGCAAGTCGCAAAATCGGATTTTGCTACATCTGGCCCTATATCCTCTAAGATACTTTTGCCATATTGTCACTAAAATAAAGTACCTTTATTTTTAGTTACTCTGAGTATTGTGTTTTCTTATGATATAGTGCTATATGATATAAGTGGTATAGTAGGAGCTTTGCATGTCTCCTAGTTCAGCCTAAGCTGCTCTGCTATAGCTACATCCATCAGCCTAAGCTGCTAGAACACATCTAATCTACTAATAAGGGATAACTGGACCTGGCACAAGGTGTAAGTACCACAAGGTACCCACTAAAAGCCAGGCCAGCCTCCTACACTTCTAGATTGTGAATTACACTAAGATGTAATAAGTTTATCCCAGTGTTATCCGGTAGGAGAGATAGGCCATGCTGTAGTGAAAATCGACTTGGGGAGTTTTTCACTGCGATTACATTAGAAGTACATGCCCTGCCTTTTAAATAAATTGCACCCTGCCCTCTAGGTTGTCCAGGGTCTACCTTACGGGTGACATATGTTTAAAAAGGGTAGGTTTCTGCCTGGCAAAAGGGTTATTTTGCCAGGTCAACATGGCAGTGTAAAACTGCACACACAGGCTCTGCAATGCTAGGCCTGAGACTTGCTTAAAGGGCTACTTAAGTGGGTGGCACAACCAGTGCTACAGGCCCACAAGTAGTATTTCATTTACAGGCTCTGTGCACATGTAGCACAGTTTACTAGGGACTTGTAAATCAATTAAATATGGCAATTGGGGATAATCTAATAATACCATGTTTAGTGGAAAGATCACAAGCACTTCCGCACCGGTTGGCAGTGATTAAGTGCACCGAGTCATAATAACAGCAAAAACAAGGTCAGAAAAAGGTATGCAAAAAGTTGGAGGGGAACCACCCTAAGGCTGTCAGGTCTAACACTACACCCCCAAAAGTAGCATTAAATTGTGTCAAGTTATTTAGTAAGGTAAAGTGAGTTACATTGCTTAGTATTCATACAGCTGTACTTTGCAGTTTAGATGACTGTGTAGTGCTGTGGGCTATTTTCCTGAGGTGAGGATCTAGGTATGCCTGTCCTCCTGAAGTACAGACCAGAGTCAGAGCAACAAGGTGACTGTCCCAATTTTTCACATACGGTCTACTGCTCTAGGTGTTTGCCTATTCTTCTTCTCAACGTCTCCCTTTCCTGGTGCCATTTTGTCACCTTCAAAACAAAGACATATGCTTTTTGAAAGCCCTTTGCATAGTAGACCTCCTCTGAGGACTCATGTCTCAAGTTCCTTTGCAGGTGCTGTACATGATTTGCAAACAGGTTGCTCCATAACAAAGTAATTAACTCTGATTAAAATGGGGTTTACTTGGCATGGGTGACTGCTGCCCTCATACCCAGGCCTTGATATGATGGTTATATGTAACATTGCGGTTGAAATATCGACCTACAAATATATCATGACCATATTATAGATTACCATAATATTGTGAAGTTAATTGGTGATTTACTATTATTAATTCCACTCTGAGGATATTCTGGGAGTGAATGTTATGGCCACTATGTATCTGTATGGTAGAACACCTTCTAGGAATAGTGGTGGGAGTTGGCTGGCTACTTGATACTCCTGAGGTGCATGCTTTTGTACATGCACCCAATGTTGGAGAGTTTAGCTACTCCTTCCCTAGTTTAGTCTCATAAATAGGACCGCTGTAACTCTCTGAGTGTAAGATAGTATGCATGTGGGTTGCTTGAATACCTGGGACATCCCAGTCTGGGGCACCAGGTGTTGGACCTGACATTCTGAGGATGGAGTTCCCCAACTTTTGGCCTGCCTCCTTCCATTTTTCTGATCCTGGTGTGGCTGGTTATAGTACTCTGCACACTTTTCCCACTGATGGCCAGTGCTAAGGTGCTTGTGCTTTCTCCCATAACCATAGTAACATTTACTCATACCCAATTGGCATATTTAATGTACTTATCATTCCCTAATAAAGTGCACTATATGAGCCTGGGGCCTGTTAATAAAATTCTACTAGTGGGCTTGCAGCACTCACTGTACCACCCATATAAGTGGCCCCTTAAACATGTCTCAGGTCTGCCATAGCAAGGCCTGTGTGTGCAGTTGTACTGTCACCTTGACTTGGCATTTAAAACCCCTTGCCAAGCCTTAAACTCCCCTTTTATTACATATAAGTCACCCCTAAGGTAGACCCTATGCGACCCACAGGGCAGGGTGCTGTGTATTTAAAAGTCTGGAAATGTACTTTTAGGTCCTGGTAGTGAAAAACTCCCAAAATCATTTTCACTATAGTGAAGCCTCCTCCTCTTATAGGCCAGCATTGGGAATTCCTTAATGTACTTTTAAGCCGTAATTCCTGATCAGAAAAAAGTGGCTACATCATGTTTCATATCTTTGGAATCCTCTTTACTGGTAAAGTCAGATTAAACTTACTATTTTAGAAATGCCACTTTTGGAAAGTTGGCATTCCTCTACTCTTACTGCTCTGTGTGCCTTACACTTGTTGACTGGGCTGGGTGACAGCTACATTTGTGCATTCTATCCAGGCAGCCACAAACACAAGACACTCAAATGCATCTGCATTAATCTGCATATTGATGGATCTTCCAGGGCAGAAGGATGGGAGGGGCTCTCACACTTCAAAGAGTAGTGGCCTTATCCCACACAAAGGATTGATTATTCCCCACAGATATCCTGGTGGACAGGACTGGGCTGAAAGGAACCTGTGCACTTCAAAGACACTCTTTGAAGTCTCCCCCACTTCAAAGGTAGTTTTGGGTATAAGTATTGGGTCTCTTATTCACTAAAATCAGACACTTCTGGACCTGGAACTGGGCCTCTGTTAAAAGAACTGCTGTCCTGGTTAAAAGATCAGCTGAACTGCTTTTCTGGAAGGACTGCTTTTCAGCTTGTTGCCCTGCTGCCTACTGCTCTCTGACCCTGCTGGAAGGACTCTGCCTTCCCCCCGAGTGATCTCCAAGGACTTGCTGGCTTGTCCCCTGTTTTCCTGCAGTCTCAGGGACATCAAATACTGCCTACAACTCTCCGAGTGCTGCTGGACTCTACTCTCTGTGAGTCTCACCCTTGCCTGAGGCGCACCTTCCAAGTTCTGGGCCTCAGAAGTGGGTTCTGTAACTGGTTTCTGCAAAATGCAAAATCACCTCCAGTGCAGGAGAAAAACGGCACTTTGCACTCTGATGGTGATGAAGTGGCTGCCCGGCGACAGCGGATTTACAGCCTGCACGGCTCACCGATGACACTCTGCTTGGCGCAATGATGAACTATTGCATTCACTTCAACAGAGCCCCATGATAATGCAGTGACCTGACTGCGTGGAAAATACAGCCACATCATACTCTCAGCATTGACGCTTTCCTCCGTCAAAGGCAATTTTTCAACGGACCCTGCCTGTAGCCGACCTAACGTCGATCTTGGTCAGCCTGGATTTTGGGTATGCTCCGGTCCCTTTTGTCCTCAAGTAACCTTTTCATCACTAGTGACTTCTAAGCACTGTTTTCACATTTGATCTTTAAAAATTCATATCTTGACTTCCACTGGATGTATTTTTGTTGTTTTGGTCTTGTGTTACTCACATAAATATTACCTATTTTTCTAACCTGGTGTGGAGGATTTTGGTGGTGTTTTCACTGTGTTACTGTATGAGTTATTGCACAAATACTTTACACATTGCCTTCTAGGTTAAGCCTGCCTGCTCTGTGCTAAGCCACCAGAGTAGCTTGGCACTTATTGTGTGGTGTTTTCATTGTGTTACTATATGAGTTATTGCACAAATACTTTACACATTGCCTTCTAAGTTAAGCATGCCTGCTCTGTGCCAAGCTACCAGACTGTGAGCACAGGAAAAAGTAAGTTGTGTTGTGTAGGAGGCTGGCCTGACTTGTAGTGGGTACCAGAGGTACTTACACCTTGTGCCAGGTCCAGTTATCCCTTATTAGTGAAGAAGAGGTGTTTCTAGCAGCTTAGGCTGATAGAAGGTAGCTATGGCAAAGCAGCTTAGGCTGAACTAGGAGACATGTAAAGCTCCTACTATACCACTGGTGTCATATGCACAATATCATAAGAAACCACAATACACAGAAGTACTAAAAATAAAGGTACTTTATTTTTATGACAATATGCCAAAAGTATCTCATTGAGTACCCTCAGTATGAGGATACGTTATATACACAAGATATATGTACACAAACCAAAATTATGTAGGTAATAGTAAGAAAAGTAGTGCAAGCAGTGTAAAATTACAGTAGATTGCAATAGGAGAGCATAGGTATAGGGGCAACACAAACCATTTACTCCAAAAGTGGAATGCGAACCACGAATGGACCCCAAACCTATGTGAGCTTGTAGAGGGTCGCTGGGACTGTAAGAAAACAGTGAGGGTTAGAAAAATAGCCCACCCTAAGACCCTGAAAGGTAGGTGTAAAGAGCACCTACTACCCCCAGACAGCACAGAAGTCGTGATGGGGGATTCTGCAGGAAGAACCAACACCAGCAATGCAACAACAGTGGATTTCCAGACCTGAGTACCTGTAAGACAAGTGGACCAAGTCCAATAGTCGTGACAGTGTCGAGAGTGGGCAGGAGCCCAGGAAATGCCAGCTGAGGGTGCAAGGAAGCTGCCACCTGTTGGAAGAAGCTTGGAGTTCTGCAAGAAAGAAGAGGACTAGGAACTTCCCCTTTGGAGGACGGATGTCCCACGTCGCGATGAAGCTTGCAGAGGTGTTCCCACGCAGAAAGACCGCAAACAAGCCTTGCTAGCTGCAAGGGTCGCAGTAGAGGTTTTTAGGTGCTGCTGTGGCCCAGGAGGGACCAGTATGTCGCCACTTGGAAGAGGAGACAGAGGAGGCACCCAGCAAGTCAGGGAGCCCTCCCAGAAGCAGGCAGCACCCGCAGAAGTACCTGAACAGGCACTTGGAAGAAGAGTGAACTGAAGTCCATGCGAAGTCAGAAAAGGGAGTCCCACGACGCCGGAGGACAACTCAGAAGGTTGTGCACTGCAGGTTAGAGTGTCGGGGACCCAGGCTTGGCTGTGCACGAAGGAAGTCCTGGAAGAGTGCACAGGAGCCGGAGCAGCTGCAAATCACGCGGTACCCAGCAATGCAGTCTAGCATGGGGAGGCAAGGACTGGCCTCCACTAAACTTGGACTGAAGAGTCACTGGACTGTGGGAGTCACTTGGACAGAGTTGCTGAGTTCCAGGGGCCACGCTCGTCTTGCTGAGAGGGGACTCAGAGGACCAGTGATGCAGTCTTTTGGTGCCTGCGGTTGCAGGGGGAAGATTCCGTCGACCCACAGGAGATTTCTTCAGAGCTCCTGGTGCAGAGAGGAGGCAGGCTACCCCCAGAGCATGCACCACCTGGAAACAGTCGAGAAAGCCAGCAGAATGAAGCGATACAAGGTTGCTAGTAGTCATCTTGCTACTTTGTTGTGGTTTTGCAGGCGTCCTGAGCAGTCAGCGGTCGATCCTTTGGCAGAAGGTGAAGAGGGAGATGCAGAGGAACTCTGATGAGCTCTTGCATTCGTTATCTGGTGAGATCCCCAAGGCAGAGACCCTAAATAGCCAGAAAAGGAGGTTTGGCTACCTAGGAAGGAGGATTGGCTACCAAGAGAGGTAAGAGCCTATCAGAAGGAGCCTCTGACGTCACCTGCTGGCACTGGCCACTCAGAGCAGTCCAGTGTGACACAGACACATTTGTTTCCAAGATGGCAGAGGTCTGGGACACACTGGAGGAGCTCTGGGCACCTCTCCTGGGAGGTGCAAGTCAGGGGAGTGGTCACTCCCCTTTCCTTTGTCCAGTTTCGCGCCAGAGCAGGGCTGGGGGATCCCTGAACCAGTGTAGACTGGCTTATGCAGAGATGGGCACCATCTGTGCCCATCAAAGCATTTCCAGAGGTCGGGGGAGGCTACGCCTCCCCAGCCTTCACACCTATTTTCAAAGGGAGAGGGTGTTACAGCCTCTCTCAGAGGAAGTCCTTTGTTCTGCCTTCCTGGGCCAGGGCTGCATGGACCCCAGGAGGGCAGAAACCTGTCTGAGGGGTTGGCAGCAGCAGCAGCAGCTGCAGTGGAGACCCCGGAAAGGCAGTTTGGCAGTACCCGGGTTCGGTGCTAGAGACCCGGGGGATCATGGTATTGTCTCCGCAATGCCAGAATGGCATTGGGGTGACAATTCCATGATCTTAGACATATTACATGGCCATGTTCGGAGTTGCCATTGTGACACTGTACATAGGTAGTGACCTATGTACAGTGCACACGTGTAATAGTGTCCCCGCACTCACAAAGTCCGGGGAATTTGCCCTGAATGATGTGGGGGCACCATGGCTAGTGCCAGGGTGCCCACACACTAAGTAACTTTGCACCTAACCTTCACCAGGTGAAGGTTAGACATATAGGTGACTTATAAGTTACTTAAGTGCAGTGGTAAATGGCTGTGAAATAACATGGACGTTATTTCGCCCAGGCTGCAGTGGCAGGCCTGTGTAAGAATTGTCAGAGTTCCCTATGGGTGGCAAAAGAAATGCTGCATCCCATAGGGACCTCCTAGAACCCCAATACCCTGGGTACCTCAGTACCATATACTAGGGAATTATATGGGTGTACCAGTATGCCAATGTGAATTGGTAAATTTAGTCATTAGCTTGTTAGTGACAAATTTGGAAAGCAGAGAGAGCATAACCACTGAGGTTCTGGTTAGCAGAGCCTCAGTGAGACAGTTAGGCATCACACAAGGAAGACATATAGGCCACAAATTTATGAGCACTGGGGTCCTGGCTAGCAGGGTCCCAGTGACACATAACAAACATACTGACAACATAGGGTTTTCACTATGAGCACTGGGCCCTGGCTAGCAGGATCCCAGTGAGACAGTGAAAACACCCTGACATATACTCACAAACAAGCCAAAAGTGAAGGTAACAAGGATAGAAAGAGGCTACTTTCTCACACAACCCCCCCCCTCCCAAACGAAGGACAATAAGGCTAACCTTGGCCAGTTGAGTCTTTATTGTCTAAGTGGTGATAAGTGGAGAGTAGCTCTGCAATAGACTGGTTACTCCCTTTATCATCCACTATTTGGTTACTTCCCTGTGGGGATGTAAACCACCCTGTTTGAAGTTTTTTAGCTAACCAACAATGTGAAGATATATTCTCAGAGTTCCTCTCAGTAAGTTTTAGTTTAGAACAGTGGGAATTGTCCACTGGACGTATTTCTAGTGATGAGAATGCCATACAGGGATGCTGTCTCAGTAAAGCCATAGCTGGGCAAAAACGTTGTCCATTTGGCTGTAAGAGAGAACAGGGATGCTGTTTCTCTTGTTTTGGAGCAGGGCAGGGATGCTGTCCTATGAGCTCCACACTAGGGCAGGGCTGCTGTCCTAAGTGTTTTGAGGCAGTGCAGGGTTGCTGCACTAAAGTTTCTCTGGGGGGTTGGATGGATGCTCCATGTTAACTACAATGGTGGACTGTTTCTCACCAATATTAGTTATCCCACAGAGAGGTACTTCCACCTCAGGGAGTACAGCTGTGCCAGCTGATGGTTCCCTTGGTACAGGTGCGACCCCAGGAGAGGTTTCTCCTACCACAGGAATGGTATCCTGAATGGCAGGGTGGGTAGGGGATACTGTGATGGCCTTTTTACCTGTTGTTGGAGAAGGATCCTGAGTTTTCAGGCCTGTTCCTCTCCTTTGCTTTTTCATTTCAGTAGATATGAGAGGAAGCAATTCCTCAGGGATACCCAGCATGGCTGCATGGGTATAAAGCTCTACCTCAGCCCAACCTGAGGTCTCTAGGTCATTACCAAAGAGACAGTCAACAGGTAAGCTAGGTGACACTACCACCTGCTTAGGGCCAGTAACTCCACCCCAACTAAGCTGAACTATAGCTAAGGGAAGAAACTTAGTGGAGGTATGGACATCAATAATCTTGTACTGTTGTCCAATGATGTGTTGTTCAGGAGGCACTAGGTTTTCAGTCACCAAAGTGATGATACTGACACCTGTGTCCCTGTAGGCCTGGGCCTCAGCACCATTTATTGAAACTATCTGCCTGTACTTATCCATTGTAAGGGGACAAGCAGCCAGTGTGGCAAGGCCAATGCCACTAGGCATGACAGAAACTGTATTGGGACTGACTACCCCAGTTTCTGTGATGGACCCATAAGTTAACCCAACTACACCCTTACTTTGACTGTTGCCAGCAGTCCCACCACTATTACCACTACTGCTAGGGGCACTAGAGTTTGATGTATTAATGGTGGTTGGCTCAGTGGGTTTACCTGGACAGGACTTATCCCCTTGCCAATGGCCTTTATTTTTACACACATAGCACCAAGGCTTTTTAATGTGTGTATGTTGTGAAGAATAGGAAGAATTTGATGTATCCCCACCCCCTGAAGAGTGTTTGGGAGTTGAAGAAGGATCTTTGGTTTTACCCTTATCCCCATGCTTATCCTGAGATTTCTCACCATCTTTCTTCTTGCCATCCTTGTCACCCCCTGTATGAACTTTTCTGTTCACTCTTGTTCTGACCCAATCCTTGGGGAGAGGTCAGATCTGAGTCCACTAGATATTGGTGTAACAAGTTAGACACACAGTTATTCAGAATATGCTCTCTCAGAATAAGATTATACAGGCTTTACTAGTCAGAAACTTTACTGCCATGTAACCAACCCTCCAAGGCCTTCACTGAACAGTCAACAAAGTCTATCCAGTCTTGTGAGGACTCTTTTCTGGTGTCTCTGAACTTAATTCTGTATTGTTCAGTGGTTAGGCCAAATCCATCCAAGAGTGCATCCTTCAAAACTGCAAAATTGTTAGCATCACCTCCCCTAACAGTAAGGAGCCTATCCCTACCTTTTCCATTGAAAGATAGCCACAATATAGCAGCCCACTGCCTTTGAGGGACCCCCTGTACCATACAGGCCCTCTCAAGTGCACCAAACCACTTGTTGATGTCATCCCCCTCCTTGTAAGAGGGGACTTTCTTGTGCAGATTCCTGGAATCATGCTCTCTAACAGGATTAATATCAGGAATACTGCTGCTGCCACCATGGGGTCCTAATCCCAATCTCTGTCTCTCATCCTCCAGGTCTAGGGATTTTCATATCTAAGGCCAGCTGTTGCTGTTTAAACTTCAATCTGGTCTCTTCAACTCTCAACTTTTTGAATTCCTTTTCTAACATATTGTCTTCATGGTGGGTGGGTTGGGAATGCTTGGACACAGAAGATAAATTGGAAACAACAGAGGGGGATCTGTCCCTAACTGACTGAACCCTAGCAAGTTGGCCTCCAGGAATAAAGACTTCCCTACTATGATGGGAACCTCTATTACTACCAACATTACTGGGTGTCCTGCTAGGGGGCAGATCTGGAAGAGAACCGTCCCCACCTCCCTCAAGGAGATCCCCTGAGTCAGAAAGGGAACCTTCTATTAACCTCTCATTTCAAGTGCCTGCTTGGGACTCATCATTCACAATAAACATGTTAAATAGAAATTCTTTTGTAGGGTTCTTTCCTATCACTAAACCTCTATCTAAGCAGAGATTCCTTAGGCTCTTATAATTCAAATTGTCATAAGTAGTATTGACCATTTTAAGAGTAGAATCTTCTGTAGACATGATAGTAAAAGGTTTAGAAATAGTGAGAAGGAAGAAAAAGTTTCAGAACTTTTTAAAGAACAGAGAAAAGCTTTTTCTAACTTTTTAGAAATTTTTAGAAGTTTTAGATTACTTTTCAGAACTTAGTAAAAAGTTTAAGAGGAGAAAAGCAAAACTTTTTGGTTAGGTGTACATACACTGAACTTGCTTTGCATATTATTCTCTTATGACAAGTACACAATGACAAAGTGGTAAGTAGTTACAAGTACTTATCCCACCGCTGCACAACCAATGTAGGAGGATGGCCTGGCTTGTAGTGGGTACCAGAGGTACTTACACCTTGTGCCAGGTCCAGTTATCCCTTATTAGTGTAGAAGAGGTGTTTCTAGCAGCTTAGGCTGATAGAAGGTAGCTATGGCAAAGCAGCTTAGGCTGAACTAGGAGACATGTAAAGCTCCTACTGTACCACTGGTGTCATCTGCACAATATCATAAGAAAACACAATACACAGAAGTACTAAAAATAAAGGTACTTTATTTTTATGACAATATGCCAAAAGTATCTCATTGAGTACCCTCAGTATGACGATAAGTTATATACACAAGATATATGTATACAAACCAAAATTATGTAGGTAATAGCAAGAAAAGTAATGCAAGCAGTGTAAAATTACAGTAGATTGCAATAGGAGCACATAGGTATAGGGGCAACACAAACCATATACTCCAACAGTGGAATGCGAACCACGAATGGACCCCAAACCTATGTGAGCTTGTAGAGGGTCGCTGGGACTGTAAGAAAACAGTGAGGGTTAGAAAAATAGCCCACCCCAAGACCCTCAAAGGTAGGTGAAAATTGTACCTACTACCCCCAGAGAGCACAGAAGTCGTGATGGGGGATTCTGCAGGAAGAACAAACACCAGCAATGAAACAACAGTGGATTTCCGGACCTGAGTACCTGTAAGACAAGGGGACCAAGTCCAATAGTCGCGACAGTGTTGAGAGTGGGCAGGAGCCCAGGAAATGCCAGCTGAGGGTGCAAGGAAACTGCCACCTGTTGGAAGAAGCTTGGAGTTCTGCAAGAAAGAAGAGGACTAGGAACTTCCCCTTTGGAGGATGGATGTCCCACGTCGCGTTGAAGCTTGCAGACGTGTTCCCACGCAGAAAGACCACAAACAAGCCTTGCTAGCTGCAAGGATCACAGTAGAGGTTTGTGGGTGCTGCTGTGGCTCAGGAGGGACCAGGATGTCGCCACTTGGATGAGGAGACAGAGGGGGCACCCAGCAAGTCAGGGAGCCCTCCCAGAAGCAGGCAGCACCCACAGAAGTACCTGAACAGGCACTTGGAAGAAGAGTGAACCGGAGTCCATGCGAAGTCACAAAAGGCAGTCCCATGACGCCGGAGGACAACTCAGAAGGTTGTGCACTGCAGGTTAGAGTGTCGGGGACCCAGGCTTGGCTGTGCAGGAGGGAAGTCCTGGAAGAGTGTACAGGAGCTGGAGCAGCTGCAGATCACGCAGTACCCAGCAATGCAGTCTAGCTTGGGGAGGCAAGGACTTACCTCCACCAAACTTGGACTGAAGAGTCACTGGACTGTGGGAGTCACTTGGACAGAGTTGCTGAGTTCCAGGGACCACGCTCGTCATGATGAGAGGGGACCCAGAGGACCAGTGATGCTGTCTTTTGGTGCCTGAGGTTGCAGGGGGAAGATTCCGTCGACCCACGGGAGATTTCTTCAGAGCTCCTGGTGCAGAGAAGAGGCAGGCTACCCCCAGAGCATGCACCACCTGGAAACAGTCGAGAAAGCCGGCAGGATGAAGCGATACAAGGTTGCTAGTAGTCGTCTTGCTACTTTGTTGCTGTTTTGCAGGCGTCCTGAGCAGTCAGCGGTCGATCCTTTGGCAGAAGGTGAAGAGGGAGATGGAGAGGAACTTTCATGAGCTCTTGCATTCATTATCTGGTGAGATCCCCAAGGCAGAGACCCTAAATAGCCAGAAAAGGAGGTTTGGCTACCTAGGAAGGAGGATTGGCTACCAAGAGAGGTAAGAGCCTATCAGAAAGAGCATCTGACGTCACCTGCTGGCACTGCCCACTCAGAGCAGTCCAGTGTGCCACAGACACCTCTGTTTCCAAGATGGCAGAGGTCTGGGACACACTGGAGGAGTTCTGGGCACCTCCCCTGGGAAGTGCAGGTCAGGGGAGTGGTCACTCCCCTTTCCTTTGTCCAGTTTCGCGCGAGAGCAGGGCTGGGGGATCCCTGAACCAGTGTAGACTGGCATATGCAGAGATGGGCACCATCTGTGCCCATCAAAGCATTTCCAGAGGCTGGGGGAGGCTACTCCTCCCCAGCCTTCACACCTATTTCCAAAGGGAGAGGGTGTTACACCCTCTCTCAGAGGAAGTCCTTTGTTCTGCCTTCCTGGGCCAGGGCTGCATGGACCCCAGGAGGGCAGAAACCTCTCTGAGGGGTTGGCAGCAGCAGCAGCTGCAGTGGAGACCCCAGAAAGGCAGTTTGGCAATACCCGGGTTCTGTGCTAGAGACCCGGGGAATCATGGAATTGTCCCCCAATGCCAGAGTGGCACTGGGGTGACAATTCCATGATCTTAGACATATTACATGGCCATGTTCGGAGTTACCATTGTGACGCTGTACATAGGTAGTGACCTATGTACAGTGTATGCTTGTAATGGTGTCCCCGCACTCACAAAGTCCGGGGAATTTGCCCTGAACGATGTGGGGGCACCTTGGCTAGTGCCAGGGTGCCCACACACTAAGTAACTTTGCACCGAACCTTCACCAGGTGAAGGTTAGACATATAGGTGACTTATAAGTTACTTAAGTGCAGTGGTAAATGGCTGTGAAATAACGTGGAAGTTATTTCACGCAGGCTGCAGTGGCAGGCCTGTGTAAGAATTGTCAGAGCTCCCTATGGGTGGCAAAAGAAATGCTGTAGTCCATCGGGATCTCCTGGAACCCCAATACCCTGGGTACCTCAGTACCATATACTAGGGAATTATATGGGTGTACCAGTATGCCAATGTGAATTGGTAAATTTAGTCACTAGCCTGTTAGTGACACATTTGGAAAGCAGAGAGAGCATAACCACTGAGTTTTTGGTTAGCAGAGCCTCAGTGAGACAGTTAGGCATCACACTGGGAACACATATGGTCCACAACTTATGAGCACTGGGGTCCTGGCTAGCAGGGTCCCAGTGACACATAACAAACATACTGGCAACATAGGGTTTTCACTATGAGCACTGGGTCCTGGCTAGCAGGATCCCAGTGAGGCAGTGAAAACACCCTGACGTATACTCACAACTAGGCCAAAAGTGGGGGTAACAAGGCTAGAAAGAGGCTACTTTCTCACATGTTGTGACTTGCCCTGACTAGGATTGTGGTCTCTACTTGGACAAAGTGCATACCTCTGCCATATAGAGACCCAATTTTTACCACCTAAGTACATGTGTATCTCCAGGACAGGGGTCTGGTATATAGACAGAATCAGCCCATAGGTAGCTCTCTCCCCTGCTCCTTACATGTCCCTGTTTTGCTTTTTACTTTCCTTGCTGCATACTCCTGTGTAGTCAGCCTGTTGTGTTGTTAGTTCTGATCAATACATTCTCCATGGGACAGAGAATGATCATTTGACTTCAGTTGATTAGAGATTGTTAGTTCATACAGGTGAGCCCTAGCTCTTAGAGAAGCAACAGCATAAAAAGACTGTATCCAAGAGCCTAGTGCTCTTCTTTCCTAAACAAAAAGGATGCTATCCTCCCCTCCAGAGTCTGAAGTCACAGGTCTTGTTTAGCCAAGACTGTCAGAAAAACAAGATACACATTCTTTGTGAACATTGCAAAAAGGGAAAATGGGTTTATCATCATATAGGGGGTCATTCTGACCTCGGCGGTAAAAGGCCCTTTCCGCCGGTCAGAAGCCCGCCATCATACCGCCGCGGCCGCAGTAAACCGCCACGGTCATTCTGACCTCCAACTGGCAAACCGCCAAAAACCCGACATCCACAGAAGGCCGCCTCATCAGCGGGCAGCGATAAACTGAAGATGACCAAACCTCCACCGTCACGCCAACACAAACACGCCCATGCTATTACGACCCACGAATCCACGCGGCGGTCTTACAACCGCGGTATTCCATTGGCGGTACACACCGCCGCGGTCAAAATACAAATACACATACAAAACACAGCCACATTGGACAATTTGAAATACACACACCTGAGACACATACAAACACCACTCCCACACACTCATCACCATATAAAACACACACCCACATCACCCACAAACCCCTACAACCAGAAATTCAGAGACAAGGCGCAATACACAGAGAGAGAGCACAGGGAACACAAACCACAACACACACAGGAACCCAACATCATCACCCACACCACATCTACGCACACATCACCACACACCACCACTCAAATCACCACTAACACCACCCCACACCTCATCCACACCACCCCATGGCACCCCAAAGACACCCCAGGTTCTCGGACCAAGAACTCAGGGTCATGGTGGAGGAAATAATAATGGTAGAGCCCCAGCTCTTTGGCACACAGGTGCAGCACACCACAATAGCCAGGAAGGCGGAGCTATGGCAAAGGATCATCGACAGGGTCAACGCTGTGGGACAGCATCCCAGAAATCGGGAAGACATCCGAAAGCGCTGGAACGACCTACGGGGGAAGGTGCGCTCGATGGTCTCAAGACACAACATCGCTGTGCAGAAGACTGGCGGCGGACCCCCACCCACTCCACCCGAATTCACAGCATGGGAGCAAGAGGTCTTTAACATCCTGCATCCTGACGGCCTCGCTGGAGTAGCCGGAGGAATGGACTCTGGTAAGTCGAATCTCAACTACTTCACCCCCCCCCCCAACCACCAGCATGCCAACCCACACCCCCACCCTCACCCCCAACCCCCCAGCACACATCCTCCCTGCCAATGTCTCACCAGCACAACCCACCCAACCCAACACCAACCCCTGAATGCCAACACAAACCATGGACACCCATCACCTATGCATGACCACTGCACATACCCATCCCCCCCCACAAACCACCCTCACAACTCCTCCCACAAGGGAATGCCAGCACTGGGGGACAAGGGCACCCACAAATCACACGACATGGCACACACAATAGCAATAACCATACTCTTTTACCCCTGCAGGGCCCGAACGTCAACACACCGCCACGGAGGGTCCAGATTTTTCCATCCCACCCCCAGAACAGGCCCCCAGTGAGGACAGCAGCTCTGTCGACCTAGAACCTGATGACCAGCCCGGACCATCGGGGACCTCTGGACAGTCGGTTCCCCACACACAGACACAGGCCACAGCAGACCTAACCCCCTCTGGGAATATCAGCACAGCTCCCACCCAGCGGGCCCATGCCTCTGTCTCCAGGACGCGTCAATCAGCGGTGTGTCCGCCACTACAGGGCACCCAGGCTGACCCACCACCCCAACAACAACAGGGACCTGGGGGCAGTGGTAGTGGGCACACCGTCCAGGGGACAGAGGCCTGGGGAAACAGGGGAACTGGGAGGGCTGCTGTGCGACAGGGGGGGGGAGGACAGGCCCAGGGAACCCACTCTCCAAGAGGCCCTCACCACCATCATAGGAGCATACCACCACTCCCAGGAGACGATGGCGACGGTACTGGCCAGGTTCCAGGAGATCCAGGCACAGCAGGAGGAACGGTACATGGGGTTCAGCAACGAACTCAGGATCATCGGTTCCGCTATGGGGAACATAGTCCTGGCCCTCAACCAGATAGTCACCACATTGCGGGACCATGTGGCACCACAAAGGGCCCCTGTCACTAGCCTGGACCAGGAACAGCCTACCACCTCCGCCGGCGCTAGTGGACAGGAGGCCCCCATACAACGACAGGCCACCAGAACCCCACCTCCTGCTGAAGAACAACCACCCCGCAAGAGGAACCTGAGATCACAAAAGAAGACAGAGTAGGATGCCAAGACCCCCGCCAGCATAAGATACCCCCTGATGTCATCCCACTGTCCCACATTGTCACCCTGTCCAACCTCAAACAGCCCCTGCTCCATCCTTCCACAGGCATATGGACAATGCACCTGTGAAACTGAGAACTGGACTCTGCCATGGACATTACTCCACCCCCACCCATCACCGTTTTATTATCATGGACATATATGTAGCACTAAAAATAAATCACTAATTGCACTTCAAAAATCAGTAGTCTGCTTGTATTCTTAACAAATGTATTACACATAACGGTTCAATAATGTTCATTTACATTGTGATGACAACATACCAATGTCAATACGCTTTAGTCCATGGGCAAACTAAGCAGAAGTCACGCAGTGGGTCATACAGCTCTGAAAAGGGAAGGGAAAGTCATAATTCAGTGAAAAGGAAATGGTGGGGAACACACAAAGTAGAAATGCAGGAGGCCAGAAGTAAATGTAAAATGGCGTGGGTGATTCTTACCTGTGTGCTACTGAAAATACTGTTGTATAACTGTGTCCCTGTTGTCTGTGTCGTCCCCATCGTCTTCCTCCTCTTCACTCTCCACAGGATCCACAGCTGCTACAACACCACCATCTGGACCATCCTCCTGCAGGAAAGGCACCTGGCGTCGCAATGCAAGATTGTGAAGCATACAGCAGGCCACGATGATATGGCACACCTTCTTTGGTGAGTACATTAGGGATCCACCTGTCATATGCAGGCACCTGAACCTGGCCTTCAGGAGCCCGAATGTCCTTTGTATGATCCTCCTAGTTCGCCCATGTGCCTCATTGTACCGTTCCTCTGCCCTGGTCCGGGGATTCCTCACTGGGGTCAATAGCCAAGGCAGGTTGGGGTAACCAGAGTCACCAATTAGCCACACACGTTGTCTCTGTAGCTGTTCCATCACATAAGGGATGCTGCTATTTCGCATCACATACGCATCATGCACTGACCCAGGGAACTTGGCATTTACATGGGAGATGTACTGGTCTGCCAAACAGACCACCTGGACATTCATCGAATGGTAATTTTTCCTGTTTCTGTACACCTGCTCATTGTCTTTTGGGGGTACTAAAGCCACATGGGTCCCATCAATGGCACCAATGATGTTGGGGATATGTCCAAGGGCATAGAAATCACCCTTCACAGTGGCCAAATCACCCTCCTCTGGGAAAACAATGTAGCTCCGCATGTATTTCATCAGGGCAGACAACACTCTGGACAAAATCTTAGAAAACATAGGCTGAGACATCCCTGATGACATGGCCACTGTTGTCTGAAAAGACCCACTTGCCAAAAAATGGAGGACTGACAGAACCTGCACCAGAGGGGGAATTCCTTTGGGTTGGCGGATGGGGGACATCAGGGCTGGCTCCAGCTGGGCACACAGTTCCTATATAGTGGCTCGGTCAAGTCGGTATCGAAGTATAATATGGCGTTCTTCCATTGTCGACAGTTCCACCAGCGGTCTGTACACGGGAGGATTCCTCCTTCTCCTCGCAAGTCCCAGCGGACGGTGCCTAGGAAGGACAACATGGAGTACAGAGTCAAGCAACCCACAGGTACGTAACCACAGCTTGCACAGTAAAAGAATCGCTATGCATTGAATGGCTTGTATGAGTGGCAATGCAAGGCCTAGGCCTGTGTGACGCAGTAGAAATTAAGCCATGTGGGCCCTTGAAATGGCGGCTGCCTGACCTGTGAAGTGTGACAGTGGGATGTGAGGTCAATGCGCTCGCGTGGCGCACCGTGGCGGTAGGCGGTCGAAGACCGCTGTGCGAAGCCGCATTGGTTAACATTGAACCCTATGGGTTTCAGGAGCCAATGACGAGGTGCGCCGGCGGTCGCGGTACGCACCGCCGCGGTACGCACCGCCGCGGGCGTGACCGCCATTTTCTATCTGAATAATCACTCGAGACCTGATCATCCACAGGAGAGGACCTATACTGCAAGTGCTGCTGTGACCTCGGTCTGGAAGAGACAATGGCTGCTGCGACTGGGGAAAGGGCCCCTGCCTTCACTTCTGAAGAGCTGGAGAAACTTGTGGATGGGGTCCTCCCCCAGTATGCGCTACTCTACGGTCCTCCAGACCAACAGGTAAGTACACTGGGTGCACGTTGAATGGGCTATGCCTGGGTTGTGTATGGTGGATGTAAGATGGTGGGGTGGGGAGAGAATGAGGAGTGCAAGGCACGACAGATGAGAGCATGTGCCACATGGCAAGGTTGGGGAGGGGGGGGCAATCACATCTAACATACAGAAAACTGATGATATTTCCGATTCCACCCTGTACATGTCAAATAGGTCAGCGCCCATCAGAAACTCGACATTTGGCGTGCCATCGCCAAGGAAGTCCGGGCCCTGGGGGTCCACAACAGACGGGGCACCCACTGCCGCAAGAGGTGGGAGGACATCCGCCGTGGGACCAGGAAGACCGCCGAGTCTCTGCTGGGGATGGCCTCCCAACGTAGGAGGGGTGCCAGTCGTACCTTGACCCCCCTGATGTCCCGGATCCTGGCGGTGGCCTACCCCGATTTGGATGGGCGCGTGAGGACATCACAGCAGACACAAGGGGGTGAGTACCAGCACATTCTGCTATCTTTACACGCAGTGGAGGCGTCTGGGTGGGGGAGGAGGGCTGTGGGTGACATTAGGCCAGGGCGCTTTCTGTAGTGTAGTCCCCTCCTTTAGGCATGGCCCGGTGCCCCCGCCCCCCACCTCTGAAGGGTGACAAGTACAGCAATCGATGGTCCAGCATCACCCATTTGCGCATTTGTTGTCCATAGACCTGTTGGCCTAGTCACAAGTACTGAGTAGTGTACCCCGATTGCGCGGCTTAGTGCATGAGGCTCCTGTGTCTGTCCTCTCCGCCAACGGTGTTGACAATGCATGCACTCAACCTGTTTTTATTTCTCCCCCCACCCTTTTTCTTTATCTTCTTGTGCATGTGTGCATTAGCATCATCAGGCGGAGGAGAATTGGCATCGGAGCACGAGGGTGCTGCGACTCACAAGGCCCCGGTGGGCCATGGTACAGACACCGAGGTCACCAGTGATACGGAGGGCGAGGGGAGCACCACAAAAGGGACCCGTGGTGACACCAGCGACACCGACACGTCCTCGGATGGGAGCTCCCTAGCGGTGGCGGCAACATCCGTGCCCCCCACCTCTACAAGTACAGCCGCCACCCAGCGCACCAGCTCCGCCCTCCCAGCAGCCCCTCAGCCTTCGCTCCGTGCCCGCTCGCCCAGGAAGGCGGGCATCTCCTTCGCCCCAAGCACCTCAGGCCCTGCCCCAGTTACCCCTGCTGCCCTCAGTGAGGAGGTCATTGACCTCCTACAGACCATCATTGTTGGGCAGTCTACCCTTTTGAATGCCATCCAGGGTGTAGAGAGGGAGGTGCATCGGAGCAATGCATACCTGGAGGGCATTCATTCGGGTCAGGCTGCCCATCAACGATCGTTCAATACTCTGGCCTCAGCACTGACGGCAGCCATTGTCCCTGTTTCCAGCCTCCCTCTTCTGACTGCCTCCACCCTGTCTCTGTCTCCTGTTCCTCAGCCTATCCCATCCACACCATCAGACCAGCCTGCACACACCTCAACACCCAAGGGCAGCTCATCCAGACATAAGCACCACAGATCCCACAAGCATTCACCCAAGCAACACCCAGATGCAGACATGGCAACAGTCACTACCACCTCTGTGTCCCCCTCCTCCTTGTCTCCCTCCTCCCTCCCTGTGACGTCTCCACTCACACCTGCATGCACACCACCATCAGCCAGTGCTTCCATCACCAGCACACCCTCCAGTACAGTCCGCACACGTGCAGTCATCACCCCCACTGCCATTTACACGTCCCCTGTGTCCTCTCCCACTGTGTCTGTCACCCCCTCTTCCAAGACACACAAACGCAGGCAGCCACCCACCCAACAGCCAACCACCTCACGACAGCCTACGTCACAAGCACCTGCACCCAAAGACAGCACACCTGACTCTCCTACAACCACATCCTCTTCCTCCACTCCCATTCCCACTGCACCTACCCTTTACATTGGTCCTAAAAAACTTTACCTCTCTAAACTTAACCTCTTTGCCCCACCTGACCCACCCCCTCCATCTGGTAAGAGTCCCTTGAGCACCTCAGCCACCACCAGCCCTGCTTCTAGTGTCAGCATTGTGCACGGGTTTTGGAGTCCCCCCTTTCCCAGCACTGATACATCGGCCAGCAGCAAGGGGACAGCCAGCCCCCCCCCTGGAAAGAGGACCCGTAAAATCAAGGGCCGCCGTGAGAAGACTGACACGGCTGCCCCCAAGGATCAAAGTCCTGGGCCGTCACCTGCCACAACATCCAGGGGAGGCAAGGGCCAGCGAGCCTCATCGAAGGAGGGCAAGGGCAGCAGGGCGGAGAAGTCAGCCAGCAGGGGCGCGGACCAGGAGGGCCCCACAAGCCCCATCCCGGGTGTGACGGAGGACACCCACGGGCCCAGGACTCCGTCACAGAAGGGTCCAGCAACTGCACGGTCGGAGGGCGACTAAGCAGGGAGTCCTGGCCAGGTCTGGCTCTGTTGAATGACTGGACAAGCACCGCTGAACAGGGCCCCGCCGTGAAGAAAGGCACCGCTGAACAGGGCCCCGCCGTGAAGAAAGGCACCGCTGAACAGGGCCCCGCCGTGCTGGAAGGCACACTGAACAGGGCCCCGCCGTGAAGAAAGGCACCGCTGAACAGGGCCCCGCCATCAAGAAAGGCACCGCTGAACAGGGCCACGCCGTGAAGAAAGGCACCGCTGAACAGGGCCCCACCGTGAAGAAAGGCACCGCTGAACAGGGCCTGCCGTGCTGGAAGGCACCGCTGAACAGGGCCCCTCCGTGAAGAAAGGCACCGCTGAACAGGGCCCCGCCGTGAAGAAAGGCACCGCTGAACAGGGCCCCGCCGTGAAGAAAGGCACCGCTGAACAGGGCCCCGCCGTGCTGGAAGGCACCACTGAACAGGGCCCCGCCGTGAAGAAAGGCACCGCTGAACAGGGCCCCGCCGTGAAGAAAGGCACCGCTGAACAGGGCCCCGCCGTCTCAAGCACCGCTCCGCTGGGCCCTCTATCTCAAGCACCGCTCCGCTGGGCCCTTCCTGTCAAGCACCGCTCCGCTGGGCCCTTCATCTCAAGCACCGCTCCGCTGGGCCCTTCCTGTCAAGCACCGCTCCGCTGGGCCCTTCATCTCAAGCACTGCACCGCTGGGCCCTTCCTGTCAAGCACCGCTCCACTGGGCCCCGCCGTCTCAAGCACCGCTCCGCTGGGCCCTTCCTGTCAAGCACCGCTCCGCTGGGCCCTTCATCTCAAGCACCGGACCGCTGGGCCCCGCCGTCTCAAGCACCGCTCCGCTGGGCCCTTCATCTCAAGCACCGCACCGCTGGGCCCTTCCTGTCAAGCACCGCTCTGCTGGGCCCTTCATCTCAAGCAACGCACCGCTGGGCCCCGCCGTCTCAAGCACCGCTCCGCTGGGCCCTTCATCTCAAGCACCGCACCGCTGGGCCCTTCCTGTCAAGCACCGCTCCGCTGGGCCCTTCATCTCAAGCACCACACCGCTGGGCCCCGCCGTCTCAAGCACCGCTCCGCTGGGCCCTTCATCTCAAGCACCGCACCGCTGGGCCCTTCCTGTCAAGCACCGCTCCGCTGGGCCCCGCCATCTCAAGCACTGCACCGCTGGGCCCCGCCGTCTCAAGCACCGCTCCGCTGGGCCCTTCATCTCAAGCACCGCACCGCTGGGCCCTTCCTGTCAAGCACCGCTCCGCTGGGCCCCGCCGTCTCAAGCACCGCTCCGCTGGGCCCTTCCTGTCAAGCACCGCTGGCCCATTGACAGTGCCGGTTCTGTCTCGAGCTAGTGTTCACGCTGCACTCTGGGCACCCTGCCTCCTCCAGAACCAGTGGACACTGTTATCCACTTGAGAGACTGTGGCTTTGCACTCCCCAGGATGAAACAGTGGGCAAGCCACCCACTGTAGAGACTTGAGAGACTGTGGCTTTGCACTCCCCAGGATGTAACAGTGGGCAACCCACCCACTGTAGAGACTTGAGAGACTGTGGCTTTGCACTCCCCAGGATGTAACAGTGGGCAACCCACCCACTGTAGAGACTTGTGAGACTGTGGCTTTGCACTCCCCAGGATGTAACAGTGGGCAACCCACCCACTGTAGAGACTTGAGAGACTGTGGCTTTGCACTCCCCAGGATGTAACAGTGGGCAACCCACCCACTGTAGAGACTTGAGAGACTGTGGCTTTGCACTCCCCAGGATGGGACAGTGGGCATGGTGGCCCCTTCGTGGTTCTGGCGTCGTGGACTCATGTGGCTGAGGTGCCCCCTCTTCCCTTCCCCCTGAGGTGCCTGTCGTTTTGTCATCTGATGCCCCAGCAGTGTTCTCTCCAACGGACTCAGGTCTCCTGTGTGGGCTTTGCCCATGTGTTTGGTGGACATTGGCCCACGGACTGTGGATATTCGGAAAACTGAGCTGGACTTATTGACTTTGTACATAGCTTTCGCACTGTTCATTATTTATGGTTTGATATTTTATTTTGTAAATTTTCCATGACTTCAATGAAAATAATTTTTACATAAATTTAACGTTACATTTTTATTATGTCTTTGCATTTTTCAGGGGGGTTTGGGGGTTGTCACTCAGTTGTTGCTCTGCATTGGTGTGTTGATGGTTTGGGGGGGGGGCGTATGTGTGTGCCCGTAACCTTTTCTCCTCCCCCCTCCCCTGTGTCGTAGGTGCGGTACTCACCGTTGTCTTCTGCGCCGGAGTTCGTACTCGTGGTAGATGAGCAGGTAGACAATAGCTGGTAGGATGTTTAATTCGGGCTCCATGCTGTCCTCCGTCCTCGTGGAATGCGTAGAGGTAAGCGTTTTCCCGTTCGTAGTCTGTTTCCGCCGTGTTTTTATCAGCGGTGCTCCCGCCCCGTAAAAGGTGGCGGATTGGTGAGTTGTGATAGGGTGGGCGTTACATTGTCTGCCGCCTGCCTGTTGGCGGTGACCGCCGCGCTGTTTGTGTGTCCCGCTGTGGCGGTCGGAGTGTTAAAGTGGCGGGCTGTGTTGGCGGTTCCCGCCAGGGTCAGAATTCCATTTTTTGGACCACCAGCCTGTTGGCGGGTTGGCTGCCGCTTTAACACCGACTGCCAGGGTTGGAATCACCCCCATAATGTTTCCATGGGAACGAATTGCATCTGAAAATGCACTTGGGCTTCATTGGCTCCAACTAAATACTGCACAAACCCTGTGTGACTTGTTTGGAAGCTGCACTAAAGTTAGAAGTCAGCTGGACTGTACGTACACAGTGAGAAGAGCAGTGCTCAAGACGGTTTCTAATTACTGCTCTCCTTTTGCAGGTTCACTGAAGGACCTCTTCTCTTCCTCTCATACCACTTTTCCATGTTGCTGTCTTTCCAGCTTGTGTGCCTTGCTGTCTTCCAGAACACTTCACCACTGGCCACCCAGAATCATGAAGACTATTGCACCATTGTCCTTTTGGGGCTGCTGTTGTCTCTAAATGCTATTCTGAAATGAAGTGATGAAATGAAATCAGATTTATTAGGAGCACTAAACCCTAAAGTATCAAAGCGCTAAGCCATACTCTGAGACAAAGACATACTCCCGGTGAAAAGCACATAAAAAAGAACTACAGGAAAACAAAAGAAAATAAGACAGAAACTTGCTAGCGGATATAGAACAATAGTGACAAAACTATGATGAAAAGAGCGAAGTTTTGAGATGTTTTCTGACAGAACAAAAATACTCAATTTCTGCAATGCAAGTAGATGGATTATTCCATAGTATTGCAGCAGCAGTGGAAAAGGAACGTCCACTCCACCTAACTTTCTGAATCCTCAGAACCATCACCTTTCCACTAGATGCTGATCTCAGGGGCCTGCTTGGTGTATACCATTGAAAAGATTATCTGAAAAGCAGAGACTCCTTTTGATGTAAAACCAGAAATAGTGTAGTACGATATTTGAAAATCACTTGTTTCCTGACTGGTAGCCAGTGGAGGTTCGGAAGGCCCTCTCTGACCGAGAGATATTTAGGAGTATTCAAAATAAGATGCGCCGTCGCGTTTTGAACAAGCTGAAGTTTGCTCAAAGAGAAGTTATTGATGTTTAAGTACAATGCATCGCAGTAATCTAATCGTGATCAGCGCAATAACCACTGATTTACAAAAGTCTTCAAGAATGAAAAGAAACATTTTCCACAAGGTTCTGATGATACAGAAACAGGTACTAGAAATACGGTTGACATGCATGTTAAAATTCGAAGAATTATCAAAAAAGAGCTCCACGGTTTTTAAGTGATTTCACAGGAATGGACTCGGAGGCTACGTGATTCGGGCCACCATCACTCTGACCAAATGGACTGCTGTGGCCCAAATACCACACCCCAGGTTTTATCAACATTTCATTTTAAAACGTTATCTCTAATCCATCTGCTAACACCAGCCATGTAATGTTTAAATTTATCGGCCATCCATGCCAAATTGTTGGCAATCCACACAAAGATTTGAGTGCCATCAGCATATGATAACACCTGGAAGTCAAAGGACCGCACCAAAGCTGCAAGTGGAGAAATGTAAAGATTAAAAAGAGTAGGCCTAAGCGAGGAGCTCTTGTTGCTCCCCACACGGTAAACTAAGGGCCATATTTATACTTTTTGATGCAAAACTGCGGCGCAATCAACAGGTGGGAGTCATTATTTTTGACGCACACCGCGGCGTCAAGTCGTAAAGGAAAACGACGTTAACGCAGCGGAAATGACTGTGGGTCGATTTACGACACCGCAACCCGGATATGCGCAGTTTTTTGACGCAATAGCGTAAAAAAAAAACGCGAACACTGCCAGTGCACCAGAGGAGAGCCAAACTGGATCCCAGATGCCACTACAGACCCCAGGAAGATGACAGCAGACGAGGAACCAGCCAGGACGATCCATACAAGAACCAGGACACTTATAGAAAGAAAAGAAAGTTTCGCTTCAGTGCAGAGGAGCAGGAAATCCTGGTGAAAGAGGTGACGGAACACCAGCACCAACTGTTTATCACCTCAAAGTTGCCAATCAGTAGGAGAGAGGCCATATGGCAACAAATTGTTGACAAGATTAACAGTGTGGCTGAAGTACGCAGAACAGTCACTGAGTGTAAGAAACGCTGGCATGACTGCAAAAGCAGGACCAAGGAAAAGCTGGCCAGGAAGAGGAAGGCAGCACTGCAGACTGGAGGGGGGAGTCCAGCACACCAGGAGGCCCTGGACCACATGGAGGAGATGGTCGCAGCTGTCATCCTTGAGGATATCGTCACAGGGATTCAAGGACAGGACAGCGCAGACTACCACGAGACAACGCACATGCAGGGTAAGTCGCATGGGGATTTATAATGCAATAATGTCAACTGTAAGCAAGGGGGGGAAATACCTACTACACATTGCATGTAAGTCATCATATACATGGAGTGGCATGGGTAAAGGGGCACAGCAGGGGGGCATGGCCTGCACAAAGATAAGCTGGGGCACAACATTACCCTACACCAACAACAGTCCCATGGGGGCATGCTGTCATGCCAATGATGGAGCAAAGGGAAAGCCTCAACAGGAGGGAAGGCCACTACGTCAAACTTACATCCTGGCACTCGTCAGCCAACATATCTCCTACATTAACTAGGGCCCTATTAGCAATCCTCTAGCCAAACCGACAACTGCAATGTAACTGCAACAACAGTTGCCACTACCACCTCTGATCTGTGTGCAGCTCAAGTAGCCAATGGCAGTAACCTCCCCATGGAACATACATACCTAAATTAGGGGGTGAGGATGACATTTGCAACAATCTCCTGAAACAAGACAACGGCCCCAGTACACTCATATGTCAATGTCCATAGGTGTCACAAACACCAGCCAATGTAAACAACAATAGGAGTGACACAGCACTAAGGACACACCCATGCTGCATATGTCAGGGTCCATCCCGTGCCTGGCTAACAAGGCAACATCACAAATGTCATACTGCTCAGACAACAGCATTGAGGAGGGGACACATGGAACTGGTCACTGAAATACACCTGCACAGTCAGAGGACGAAATAAGAAACTGATAAGACTATCAGGGCAATCCAATGTAACACATATTACCCAACATCAGCAGGACACATCAACAATGTCAACATCCATATCACATCATAACATTGCCATGCATAGGATATGCTACATGTCAAGTACAGTTAAGTCGATGTGATAGATCAGGGATTGGGGCAGGTCCTGATAGTTAAGTGTGCTGCCAGGGCCATCAGAACACCTACAGCCAGTGAAAGGTCTCACCATGAGAATGGATATACACGGAGGGTCGAGTAGGACAAAAAGGTGGCTATACTCTATTTGGCATAAACCAACACCTAGAGGCAATGAGGCTGACAAGTCTGATAACTCAATAACATACATGTGGACACACAGGTGGGCCATAGGCCTGAAACAATGCCCATCTGAAGGACTGCAGAAATTAATACAAAACAAGATCACAAAGTGAATTCATCAAAAGGCAGGCACGTCACGTCAAAATTGTCACAACACAGACACACTAATTGTACCCTGTTTCATTGCAGAGGAAGATGGATCTCCTGCCGATATGCCTGTCCCAGATTTCCCGGATGACATGGATGACGAGCCCATAAACATTCCCCAGGAGACCATCCAAAAGGTCCTTGAAAGCCTTCAGACCCCACCTTCAGTCACAAGGAGGAGCACAGAACAAGCAGCCATCGCAGAGGATCCACCCACCACCCCAATTGTAAGACCTGCCAACTCCAATACAGCTGAGGACTCAGACGACATTGGAACCAGCTTTGAGAGAACTGTAGTTGGAGTACAGTGGGATCTGGCCAAGGAGGTGTGGGTGGGGATGCAAACTATGGCAGCCAGCCTTGAGGGGGTGCGTTCGTGTATGATGTCATCTGCAGATCAGGCAGCAGCTATGCAAGCCCTAACATCCATACTGCAAGGACTATAAGAAACTGTAAAGGAATTCACCACTGCAGTAAGGGAGTTGCCACAACACCTTGCACCCCAAACCTTCCACTGCATGCACAAATGCAATCATGACTCCCTCAGGGCCGACCTGGCTGCCTACCATCGTGATGTGGCTGATATTCTCAAGAACCAGCAGATCCTCCTTGCTGCAGTACTGCCCTTAAGACCTTCACAGGGAGCAGCGACCGGGATGTCTGACTCCATGTCTTCTAACACTGAGGTGTGTGTTGCCCCTTCACAACCAACAACAACAAGGACGAAGCAGGCAACACACATATCAGAAGAAGAAGACATGGAACAGATCACATTCACACGGAAGAGTACCCGGAAGCACTAGTTCCTGCACCATGGCCTACTCTGACCAAGGTCCAACGTTTTGTCAAATGCCAGTCTTACAACAACTATACTCAATGACTGTTCTGCCAACCACTGTATAACTTGTCAGCATGCCCAGTTAATGTCTTTCTCCTACTAATCGGCAAATCCTGTCCCTCTGCACTGTCTGTAACATCACCCCAGCATGTCAGTAGCAGTACCTACACCCCTTCTGTAGGATCACCATGTAAGGTTTCACTAGAACGGACTCAGCAAACATGGACAAGGTACATATTGCACTACATCACCTATTAATAAATAGCACTTGCACAACAAATATGTCTCTGTGTAATTTGACACATCAACTGTGCAGTAGATAACACAAATGTGCCTGTGTGCCAATCATGTAGCTTGTCAATACAACTGTCCTGACATCATGTAGTCAGAACCATCTGCACAGTGGCCAGGATTGCATCATAGCCTGCCCATCCTGAGGAGAATAACTGTTGAAGTGAGAAACCACACACCATCATGCTGTGTTGGACAGAATAATGCTTCCTCAAGAGATATCAAAGTCAACTAATAGTGGCTGATAAATGTTGTCACCATGTAATACTAACACATTGAACTGTGCAGTCTAATCTAAGCAAACACTACAAAACACAGCATGAATCAATCATTCTGAGTTAACACCCAAATAGGTAATCATGCTGAATATTGACACAAATGATCTATGTCAGTTATGAATACAAGAAGACAAGAGTGTTAACAAGACCTCATCTTCGAAGGTGTCCCTGAACATCACACTGCAGTCAGACCTAAAACTGTCCCCACAATACCAAGTCTGGAAGCACACTTTGTGACGTAGAAAACATACTCATCAACAAAAATCCTTTGTGATCCATGTCAACTCAGATTGGTGGTTCTAACAAATGGTGGATTCTTACCAAGGTAGCACTGGGGTAGCTGCCATTTTACACCTCAGTTTGTATTTGTTTGTAGCATAGGACACAAATGTCATAGAACAACAATCATCTACAATGATGCCAAGGCCATGATCAAGTAGCAGTTAACACATAATGTAAAGGGTTATCTATATATTTATTCAAAACTAATCACACAAGAGGAAACTAAGGGAAAAGTCATACCTACCCTAATCTAACCTGACTACTCATTACCCACAACTGTCCCTAACTAACCTAAGCTAAACTTACTCTTCACATATAAAGAATCGTTCTAAACATCAACCCCCCACCCACCATTATGAGACAGGACACATGGAGGACAACACATACTAACCTACACACACTCTATACTATCCTAAACAATCATATATTTTTTTATTTTTTTTCATATTTTTTAAATCTTTTTGTTATTTTTTTTTTTTTAAACACACAGGAACCCCAACATTGCCCCCCATACACACTTAATAAGGAACAGTAGAAAGAATCAGAACCCCCCACCCTAACACTAACTAAACTAACAACCTATACTAACCTAACACTAATCCCCCAAGCCCACTAATCATGAGAACAAGGAAAGAGGACGGAGGGGAGGGAATTATGTCCATAGAAAAAAGATATTCCTAGCGGTTGGCCCTCCGGAGGGTCCGCCTGATCGATTTGACCCGCTTCTTGATGTAGCTGAAATCCTGGCTAAGATTGTTCACCTTCTTTAGAAATCGGTCCATCTTATGTTCCAAAGCCAGGAATGCCGCAGGGTCGATTGTTGGTGCTGGTGCCATTTGTGTCCCGGCCAAGGTGCTCTGTGGGCGTGTGGAGCCTAGCCCACTGGACTGTCCTGCATCTGTCACACTGCTGGGGCCTGGGTGTGCTGCAGATGTAGGGACAACTGTCCCCGCTGTGGGTGGGGCCACCTGGGGAGAACCGGTGGTTGTGGTGGTGGTGGCTGTAGTGGGCAACCTCGGGCCACCCTGTGGTGAAGCCCACCATGCTCTGGAGGCCGGGCCATCCTTCGGAACCCCGACTGCACCTGCAGGATGTGTCTGTATCTCACGGCCCGCCTCTCAAATTCATGCTTCTGGGCGGCTGTCATGTTTGCAGCTGTGAAGACAAAGGGCAACTATTTACCATAGGAACTGCATTGTGTGGAATAGCACAAGTTGTCAATCTGACAATACATCTACTGTACTTGTAACAGCTCATATCACCATACAGATCATTGAAAGTCTCAGAGGAAGTAAATGGAAAGCCTGCCTACAAAGGTCATCTCACACATAGCACATACAAAATCTACATGATGGGTAACAACTGGCAATAACTTGTCATCAAAGTACTGACAGTTGTCAGCTAACAATCATGCTGCACCTCCTCCGCCTATTGCCTGGACTACATATGTCAGTGTATGTGATGATAATCACAAACCTCAAGGTCTGCGATTTGTAATGGGATTTGCTAGTACAGTACTCTTGTGCCATACCTGAGTGTGTACACTAGGTTCAAAACAAATTTTCAAATAGTCACAAGTATGTGTAACATACTGGTTGCTTCAGTCCTAAGTACCCTATTCACAAACCCATGCCTGTGTTTGAGGGGGGGGTGAAGAACAACAAACAATTCCAAACTACATGCACATCCAGGAGTGTATAGAAAGCTCAACATGTGTTTGGCTCTACACACACACCACCAGTAAGGGCTATCAACAAATTGGAGTCAGCTAAACCTTGTCCTATCCAAGGCCCACACATGTCAGAATGTACTGACCTAGGTCAACATCACATACTTCCAGTGAGGCATAATTTTCAACAGACACAGAGGAGCAAGAACACCCATGATCATGAATAGCATGCACACCTAGGCCTTTGCACTCTAGTTCCACACACTTGTAGTACAACTTGTGGAAGTACATGCTCCCAGAAGGTTCAACCTACAGTGTACTCAGTACATCGGTTAATAGGGAAGCAGCAGTCTTCAGAAAAGCCATTTGCAGAAGCTATCTGGGAGAATGTCAGTCTGACATGCAGACTCAGTCCGAGACGAGTCCCAGTGCAACTCTTATTGTAACTAGTGTATTCCACATGACTCACCCCAGTTCTCATAGCGGGCCCTACAGGAATGGCCTACAAACCCAAGATCAGACAAATGGATAAGCATTAGTCAACTCAAAATATTCTAAGAACTGAAATCCCACTAATGGAACAAGACTAATGATTGGGCAGCGCATCACACCTTGCAATGTGTTAAACACACAGGAGTCCATCACACATCACCAGCAAACACAAAACATAACACACATGTCAACACTCACTGTAGGTGTCGGGGTCCTCAAAACGAGCCACCTCTTCCACTGTGTACGGTGCAGGTCCACCTGTAAAGCATGGAAGGAAGAATATGCTCAGAATCAGTGCAGTGACTAACAATTTCAAATAAAAATACAATGTGTAAGCTGACATGAGTAATGAAACACTTTCAGACATGCTCATACTGCATGGAATATTTCATGGCCAACATTTACATAGGATGGGTCTCCTGCTACAGTTACACACACTTCTACACACATGCAGTGGCCCTGACTGTCATGTGGTGGCAAACATGCACCTCATTAGTGAGCAGCAAGAATATTGGTGTGTATTCGTCTCATCATGTGCATCCAAGAGAGACATCCAAAGGTTGGTTATTTGAGGACTGCATGACCTGTCAAACAGCCTATGTGGTCATGACACATTTGTGACAGATAGGTACATGGTACAAAGGGACAGGGACTTTGGCAATACCTCATGTTGTAAAAGTTTCATAAATTGATGTGTCCCAACAATGGTGATTGGCACCAAACATAGATGTTTGTACCCTAGTCCATACCTTTGGACTGCCATCCCTAATCGGATTTTGGCACAAGAAACAAAAAATACCTGTCTAAGATGTTAGCTGAGGGCACCTGACTCCTTTCCAAATATGGTTCATGTTCAGATCTGGCATGTATCAATAAAATATGAAGGAGCACAGTAATCCCTAACAGGCATAGCACTTCCGTGAACACTTTCCTTACACACTCACCAGACACACATGAGACGTATGTCTGGGCCACATTGCTATCATCAATTGACGTGAAGGCAGCACTCATTTTCTGCATCATGTAGGGTTTCCAATGTCAGTCTAGCTATAGCGTCAACATATGTAGTTATGATGTTAGTACATCCATACTTCACTGGCAA